>NW_022436941.1:10403393-10569112 GCF_009761245.1 Sapajus apella | reverse complement strand
CCCAGGCTGAAGTGCAATGGCACGATCTCAGCTCACCGCAACCTCCGCCTCCTGGGTTTAAGAAATTCTCCTGCCTCAGCCTCCCGAGTAGCTGGGACTACAGGTGTGCGCCACAATGCCCAGCTAATTTTTGTATTTTGAGTGGAGACGGGGTTTCACCGTGTTGACCAGGATGGTCTCGATCTCTTGACCTTGTGATCCACCCGCCTCGGCCTCCTAAAGTGCTGGGATTATAGGCATGAGCCACTGCACCCAGGAGGGCTATGCCTTTATAGTGATTCCCCTACTTAAATATGTATATGAGTCAGCTGGGGGAGTCTTCTTAAAATGCAGTTTCTGATTCAGTGATTCTGGATACTGATGTTGCTGATCCAAATTTTGAATGCCCAGGTCCTAAAATCTAATCGCATTCTTAGCCTATAGTAGGAACTGCATGAATAAATACTGATTGGATGGGTAAATGGAAGCATGGAAAGGAAAGATAAAGCTATATTTCATACACACTAGAGACCTAGATATCAATTTTTCTAATGTATTTTGAGAAACGATGCCAAGTAAAGGTAAAATGATGAACAGTTATGAATTGTATTTTTCCGTAAACATTTTTTAAATTTAGGGGCCGAGTATAAATCTATTAAAGGAGCTTCCTGCATTTCTTCCAGAGCTTCCCTGTAGCTCTAATAAAAAAACATGACCTCCACAGTAGCACAGAAACATAGATACTTGGGACACACCACATATTAAATAACTACTCTATAATATTTGTTTACTCTGAGATTAATGTAATTTGGGGAGAATTTAGGGCAGCAATATTATTAATAGACTTGAAACCATTCATTTCAATGTTTTTTCTTAAAAAGAAAAAAAAATGTATACTTTGTCACTGGTGATAGACAACAATGAGTGCAAGCACATTATTGCTTTGTTGAGCCATGTATGTCTCCAAATTGCTTATCTTTTTTTTCAGAAATAGGAAAATGAGGCTTCTAAGGAAGATGAGACTGGGTATAATAGATCCTATAATGGGCTGATAGCCAGAGACTGGTCCTCCTGCTTCATGGCTGAGTGATCCTAGATATGTCTGTCTGGGCTCAGCACCCTCAGCTGCTCAGTTCACCAAACCAATATCCATTTATTGAGTGCTTAGGCCCTACCCCAAGAAATATGAGTGAGTACACTGAATTAGGTGACCTCATACTCCATTTGTCAGTCTATAAGTCAGTAATATCTGTGACTTGCCAGAATATACACGAATACATGAATGAATAAGCAATTAAATATATAGCTCAATAAATACATACCTATATACATACATACACGTAAAAAATCAGTCTGTGATACAGCAGATTTAGACATTCTTCAATTTTTTCCTATATTTGTTGCTTTCTTCTCTATATATAATTATTAGAGCAAATTTCTTCTTAGTTGAATTATTTTTTCAGACTTTAGGATAATATTTGGGCAAAATAAAATATTAATCTAATCTAAGCCAAACTGTTGATTTGTGTGGCTCTTTACTTCTTAATGAATTTTATTTCACGCTTGGCTTTCTTTTGATGCCTTTTTGAAAGGGAAAAAAAAAGAAATAACTTCTTTTTTTGGTTGTTGCTCTTAAACAGCCTGTGGCAAGTAGCACAAAGGCAGCACTCAGCTTTCTAACAGCACCAACTTGAAGAAAGCATTTGCATCTCTTTTGGAAGGGAAGCACTCAGACAGTCCCCAGTCAAGGATGCACAACAGCCAGTGGTTTTGTGCTGTTAGGGTTAGGGTAGTGTTGCTTATGGCATTTCCAAAATAAAAGAGGTTTTTGTTTATTTGTTTGTTTTTTCCAGGTAAATGTAAATATTTTGGTTTGCCTAAATATTTAACAATTAAGAAGAAAATCTTATTGCCAGCTAGGAATAAGCTTGTTAAAGCAGATGTGTGTTTTTCTTCATTTCATTTATAAATGTTCTTTCATAACAACACATTTGAGAAACTATGTATAATGTGAGAAACTGACTGATAACAGAGACTGCATTTCTGGGGTCTGTTTGCTCTCACTTCAGTGGTCCAAAGAGATAATGTTGCTTGACCATATGGAAAAATTTTAGTGATACTACTTGATTTCACATCTTTAGATTTTATATTCTTGAAACAAATATTTTAGAATTCATCCTACTGGCCATTTCTTGAATTGGTAGGTATGACCCCTGCCTCCATAAAGTGTAAGAAAAAAAGTACGTTAAACAGAGCCATTAATTAAAAACATTTCCATTGGGTATTTATAAAATAAGACATTAATTTTATATAGTTGCCACTACGTAAAAAATAAAACTATAGTAATTTGGAAACATTCCTATTGAGCCCCAAATAGGAAGACTGTTTCAGAAAGAGAGTATGTTTTAAATTCACCATTTTCAATCTAATAAATATGCTGATTTTTCAAATAAGCCTGTTAGAATGGCAGTCCCCAGCCTTTTTGGCACCAGGGACCAGTTTCATAGAAGATAGTTTTTCCATGGACCTGTAGGGGAGATGGTTTCAGGATGAAACTGTTCCACCTCAGGCATTAAATTCTTATAAGGAGTGAGAAACCTAGATCCCTCACATGCACAGTTCACAATAGGGTTCCTTCTCCTATGAAAATCTAATGCCACTGCTGATCTGATGGGAGGCAGAGCTCAGGTGATAATGCTCACAGGCTGCTCACCTCCTGCTGTGTGGCTGGGTTCCTGACACCTTCCATTCTGTGGCCTGGGGTTTGGGGACTCCTCTGTTAGACCACATCAGCTTCTGCTCTTGCTCTGTTTATTGTTTGCACTTGTGCATGCACACACGTAGAGACACAATCAGTGTCCTAAAATAGTTTACTATATAGTGATGGCAAAATATAAAGAAGTAAAGATATATATATTTTTTTAATTGTACTTTAGGTTCTGGGGTACATGTGCAAATCATGCAGGATTGTTGCATAGGTACATACATGGCAATGTGGTTTGCTGTTTCCATCCCCCCCATCACCTATCTGGCATTTCTCCCCATGTTATCCCTCTCTAACCTCCCTACTCCCCACTATCCCTTCCCTAGTGCCCCCAACAGACCCCAGTGTGTGATGCTTCCCTCCCTGTGTCCATGTGTTCTTACTGTTCAACACTCATCTATGAGTGAGAACATGTGGTGTTTGATTTTCTGTTTTTGTGTCAGTTTGCTGAGAATGATGGTTTCCAGATTCATTCATGTCCCTAGAAAGGACACAAACTCATCGTTTTTTATGGCTGCATAGTATTCCATGGTGTATATGTGCCACATTTTCCTAGCCCAGTCTATCATTGATGGGCATTTGGGTTGGTTCCAGATCTATTGTAAACAGTGCCAATGAACATATCTGTGCATGTGTCTTTATAATAGAACAATTTCTAATCCTTTTGATATACAACTAGTAATGAGATTGCTAAGTCAAATGGAATTTTTATTTCTAGTTCTTTGAGCAATCACCACACTGGCTTCCACAGTGGTTGAACTAATTGACACTCCCACCAACAGTGTAAAAGTGTTCTTATTTCTCCACATCCTCTCCAGCATCTGTTGTCTCCAGATTTTTTAATGATTGCCATTCTAACTGGCCTGAGATGGTATCTCAATGTAGTTTTGATTTGGATTTCTCTAATGACCAGTGATGATGAGCATTTTTTCATATGTTTGTTGGCCTCATATATGTCTTCTTTTGAAAAGTGTCTGTTCATGTCCTTTGCCCACTTTTGAATGGGGTTGTTTGGTTTTTTCTTGTAAATCTGTTTTAGTTCTTTGTAGATTCTGGATATTAGCCCTTTTCAGATGGGTAGCTTGAAAAAAAAATTTCCCATTCTGTTAGTTGCTGGTTCACTCTAATGATTGTTTCTTTTGCTGTACATAAGCTCTGGAGTTTAATTAGATCCCATTTGCGGATTTTGGCTGTTGTTGCCAATGCTTTTGGTGTTTTAGTCATGAAGTCCTTACCTATGCCTATTTCCTGAATGGTATTGCCTAGGTTTTCTTCTAGGGTTTTTATGGTGTTAGGTCTTATGTTTAAGTCTTTAATCCATCTGGAGTTAATTTTAGTGTAAGGTTGTCAGGAAGGGGTCCAGTTTTTCTTTCTGTACATGACTAGCCAGTTTTCCCAACACCATTTATTAAACAGGGAATCCTTTCCCCATTGCTTGTTTTTGTCAGGTTTTTCAAAGATCAGATGGTTGTAGATGTGTGGCGTTGCCTCCAAGGCCTCTGTTTTGTTCCATTTTTCTATATCTCTGTTTTGGTACCAGTACCATGCTCTTTTGATTACTGTAGCCCTATAATGTAAGTCCGGTAGTGTGATGCCTCCTGCTTTGTTCTTTTTGCTTAGCATTGTCTTGGCTATGTGGGCTCTCTTTTGGTTCCATATGAAGTTTAAGGTGGTTTTTTCCAGTTCTATGAAGAGGGTAATAGGTAGCTTGATGGGGAGAGCATTGAATCTGTAAATTACTTAGGGCAGTATGGCCATTTTCACAATATCAATTCTTCCTAACCATGAGCATGGAATGTTATTCCATCTGTTTTTGTCCTCTCTTATTTCCTTGAGCAGTGGTTTGTAGTTCTCCTTGAAGAGGTCCTTTACATCCTTTGTTAGTTGTATTCCTAGGTATTTTATTCTCTTTGTAGCAGTTGTGAATGGCAGTTTGCTCTTGATTTGGCTCTCAGTCTGTTATCGGTGTATAGGAATGCTTGTGATTTCTGTACATTGATTTTGTATCCTGAGACTTTGCTGACGTTATCAGTTTATGGAGATTTTGGGCTGAGTTGATGGAGTCTTCAGAATACACAATCATGTCATCTGCATAAAGAAACAATTCGACTTCCTCTTTTCCTTATTGAATACCCTTTATTTCTTTTTCTTACCTGATTGCTCTGGCTAGAACTTCTAATACTTTATTGAATAGGAGTGGTGAAAGAAGGCATCCTTGTCTGGTGCCATATTTCAAAGGGAATGCTTCCAGTTTTTGCCTATTCAGTATGATATTGGCTGTGGGTTTGTCATAAATAGCTTTTATTATTTTGAGATACATTCCATTCATACCTACTTTATTGAGTGTTTTTAGTGAAAAGGGCTGTTGAATTTTGTGGAAGGCCTTCTCTGCATCTAGTTGCAACTCTTCAAATTTGACTCCAAGTGTGATTTCTTGCTCCTTATTCTTCAGGCACTCTCAATTCCAGTAAAAATTCTGGCAAAGAAATTGTTTGTTAATAAATAAATGGATTGGCTTGATATAGTGGCTCATGCCTGTAATCCCAATCCTTTGAGAGGCCGAAGTGGGAGAATTGCTTGAGTTCAGGAGTTTGACTCCTGCCTAGACAAAAGATTGAGTCCTCATCTCTACAAAAATTAATCAGCTGGGCATGGTAGCATACACCTGTAGTCCCAGCTACTCAAGACTGAAGTGGGAGAGTTGCTTGAGTTCAAGAGATTAAGGCTACAGTGAGCTGTGATCATGCCATTACAGTCCAGCCTGGGGAACAGGGCGAGATCCTGTCTTAGATAGATGGATGGATGGATGGATGGATGGATGGATAGACAGATAGAAGGATGGATGGATAGATAGATAGATAGATAGATAAATGGATTGAATATTAGTTACACTGCAATTTTCTTCTTTTTCAGTTCATCACTAGAGAACAAGAGTAAGAGTTGGAAATGAAATGTTGAGCTACATATGATAAAATTTCAGTATAGAGATAATGATGAACTCCAAGTTAACACCTAATTAACATGAGAATATTGGACTTAAAATTTAGTCTCTTGAACCGTATTCTGAACCCAAATCTACATGACTATGTGATGATCACTTGGAAACAGGTTTGTCTGCCTATAAATCTGTTGACTGGATGGTGGCAAAACCAAAAGCAAAAAAGATACGTGATCCTAGAAGGCTGCTCTCATAAGAATGGCTGCTAAAATTTCCTTGGATAACAAGCCTTAATTTTGTATTGTACGACTCCATCTCTTATGATTATGCAAACTTGTCCCAGGAATGTGATACTTTCCACTCTATAATAAAATGGGCACAGTTCATTAGACCTTTTAAACTGCATGTAGCTTCCTAGCTCTCAACTGAGCACCTCCCTCACATGCTTGTTTTACATACTTGGTATTGGTCATTATGATATTACCTTGGATTTAGTTTTTGCAATACCTTTATATATACTTTTTATTGTTCCTTGATGGATGCTGTTCTAATTAATAATGACATTTTGAGGCTGCATGAGTACTAATTTCATGTCTACCCCGGGATAGTTTTCTTATCAATATGGAGTCCCTAATACTTGATAAGTATGTGTGTATTGATTTCCTGCTGAATGACCTCTCCTGGGCTTATTAACCTTACCTATGGAAGAAAGGCCAATGATTATTAGTTACATAGGCTGAGTTTAAAAAATGATGGGTCTTAGGCTGTAACATTAGATATTCTTACTATTCTGCTTCCAAATCTTTATGCAACACGATGGGCTTGTGTTTATAGTCATTCAGTTAACCAACTTTGAATCAATAAAGGCATAATTATACTCATGGTGTTCCTGGTGATAACAGTGTCCATTTGTCTTTTTTTCTCTGAATTAGTAAGATTGCCTTGTCATTTTGTTATGGTAGTGAGAACACTAATAAGAAGAAACAACAGAGAAAGAGATAGAGAAAGAGAGAGAGAGAGACCTTGCTTTGTCTATAAACTAAAAATGCATGTGATCTTATGATTTTATGGTTTTCTCTAGTAGCCTAAAACTTGAATGGTTGAACTATTCTCATTTTATTTTGGGGGCTTTTTTTGTCACATAATTTAGTGATAGCATGACTATATAATATCATATAAACCAAACACTTTAAGAGTAAAAGAGGCACCTCTATAATTATCCAAGAATGAAAACCACCATAAATCCAGACTGTAGGGTTACATTGTCATTGTTTTCATTTCCTTTGATTCTTACCCATTAATGAGCCACCTCTGTCTTACTCTGAACAGATGCAGGCAAGGGCCTTGCTGTGGTTCTTGTGCTCATGGCCTGTGTGGCTATGCTAATGCTTTTTGGCTTTGCACCAACTGAAACATCTTTCAGAGACATGAAAGATATTGGCCTCTCCCAGAAAAGGCTGTATCTATTTTCCTGATACATATGTGGACACTATTGGGAATCTAATCTGAATCAAGCAGCAGCTTTGTTTTCCAAGTGTGTGTTACCGACATACTGTAATGGACAAAAATGCCGTAGCATGAATTAGAGTAGTTCATGCCACATTTTTCTCTTGTGCCAATCATCATAGACTTAGCCTTTCTTTCTCAAACTCAATCTGTGAGTAATTATACCAATCATGTTTCCAAATTAAGCCCCTATTTCAGCCGCTCTCTGTGCCAGAAAATTCCCCACATTATTTCTAATCACTAAGACAACCTGCAAGAGAAGAAGCATATCCTCATGTAAAACCTGAAGAAAAAGGAGCGGAGAGAGGCTAAGACACTGGCCTAGTTAGTAAACTGTAGATTCTGTTTTGCATTCTGGATCTGTCTGACTCTAAGCCAATGTTATTTCTACTAAAGCCTCATTTATCTTTAATTAATAATTATCATGAACTGTCTAGATCATAATTATATCTTGCTCTCAGTTATGATCTGATAGCAGTCATTTGCTGTAAATATATGGATAAAGGCACTTTGTTTTATTTTATTTTCATGTCACTTAGACTATTGTTAAGTCATAAGTTAGGAAAACTAAACAGTTACAAAAGTAATAAGAACTCAAATTTAGGTCAAGGACAAATTGCTGATGTTGCAATTGATATCATACCATCAGTTGCTTAAGAATTAGCACCTGTTTCTGGTGCTTTTTCTCCATGAAGATGAATTAACAAGGTTCTGTTCTATTCTAAAGAATATTATTTCAGAGTGTGGGATGCTTTGTTATGATTATGCACTATTAGTGTTCTCAATTCTATAAATATATGCTTTAAAATATAGCAGCGAGGTATAATTTCAGCACCTTAACAACCAAGTAAGGAAATATGTACCTAAATTATTACGGTTTCACTGACAACTTGCAACTTTAATTTATTCACAAAGTTTGGAGGAAATATATATATATATATATCCCAACTTTATATTTATGGAGAATTTAATACAAAAAGTAATGTTTTTTACTTGTTCCAAGAAAATCTTTTCATTTCTAACAGTGAACACATACTGAGGAATGAAAATAGCAAAATCTCATAGAGAAAAACAAATCATATCTCCTTCAAATATTCTCTCAAGAGATGAACAAAATTTAAAAATACTTTTAGTAGCCAAGATATGGAAGAAGAAAATGTGTGTGTGTGTGTGAGTGTGTGCGCGCGTGCGCACACATGCAGGCATGCACATGTACACATATATACATGTTGTGTGTGTGTAAATAATGGAATACTATACAACCTTAAAAAATAAGTAAGTCCTGCCATTTGTGCTAACATGGATGGACTTGAAGGACATTATGCTGAGTGAAATAAGCTAGGCACAAAAAACAAATACCTAGTGATCCCACTTATATGTATAATCTAAGTTAAACTCATACAAGCAACAAGTAGAATGGTAATTACCAGAGGCTGAGGGGAGAAGGAAATGGGGAGATGCTGGTCAAACAATGTAAACTTTCTCAGGCAAGATAAATGGAGATCCTTTATACAGTATAGTGCCTAGAGCTAATTGTGCTGTGTTGCATACCTAAAATTGCTAAAAGAGTGGATCTTATATTAAGTGTTCTTACCACAAAAAACATTAATAAAAGAAATGGTAGGAAATTTGTGAAGGTCATACATATGTCTGTGGCCTTGATGGTAGTGATGGTTTCACAGGTGTATGCTTATTTCCAAACTCAAGGAATAATATACATTAAATATGGACAGCTTTTTACATGTCAATAATGCCTTTATAAAGTGGCTAAAATATTTATGTAATGAACTTTATTTCTCATCAAAGTAACATCATGGGCAATGCGTATGTTGACCAAAATGTGAGGTTTTTTTGTTTGTTTTTTTTTTCCTTTTTTTCAACAAGTCTGCCTAGAGAATGCTCAGACAGAGTTATGGCTATTCTAATTAGCCAATATAGTAGGAGATGTGCCCAGGCAAAGACATCTGCTCAGGTCTACTGAGGCACATAGAAACTAGGGTGAACACAGAAAGCCATGTGTGCCAAGTTTCCTCGAGATAATCAGCACCAATTTTGTGGATGGTGTACAAGTATTTGTTGTCTTATTCTCCATTACTTGGCATGCCAAAATATAACATTAATACAAGATAGCATTATCAATTTAGCTTAGATGGAAGGTCCCATTCCATCTAATGAGCAACATTTGGTCAGTCCAAAATGCGGCATTGCTCTAAAAGGATTGGTTTCACAAGGATCTCTATTCATGCTGTGCACTATTGTGTGCCAAAATATATCTACTCATGGTATGCCATGGTGGTAACAGGATGTGCCAAAATCTCTACTCATGATATGCCACTAGTTATACATATGTAAGGTGCAAGCTTTTAGGTGAGCAACTAAATCACTTGGCTTTGTTGGAAATACTTCCTGTTTACGTGGCACAAATTAATTTATAACACATAAGATCTTCATTATCCTGTTTAGCTTTCTAAGTAGCAAAACACAATGCTAATTTTCCCTTATGTGATTATATATGTGCTATTTATAAAAGTAATAAACATTTTAGGCCTTTATCCTACTTTAGAGATAATATGAATATACATAGCAGTTTGGAAAAATGAATATTAAATAATTTTAAATTTTGAGTTAAAAGCATTGTAATGGAAAGAACAATGGACCATCTGTCAGAAGCTCTAATTCTGGAGGTCGCACTGCCACTTACTAGTTGTGTGTTCCTGTAGGAAGCCACAAATTCGAAGCCTCTTCTCCTTATCAGTAAAATACAGTTGAAACCACATTGCCTGAGTGACCAATAAGGACGCAATGAAAGAAAAGTCCTTTAGAAGCTATCAAGCACTGTACAGATATAAGCTACGGTTCATGAAATGTTATATTTGACATACTTTTACTCTGAATCTTAAGTAAAATGAAATTGGCTTTTGATGGTAAAAATAGTTATAATTATTTTTTAAAAAAATAAATTTCACAAATTTTTGTGCCAAGAAAATGTGATAGGGAAGTAGAAACAGATGAATTATCTTAAATAATTCCTTTCTCACATATTTTCATTTGTTTAACTATGCCCCCACTAGTCATGTTGCTTTATGACTTCTCATACTCTCAAATTCAATTTCATTTGTTGTTTGTTACCATCATTTTTCTCTACCTCTCCCTTTCGCAATGAATTGGTTTCCCTGCATGTCAAAACTGTCACTGAAATAATGTTGAAAAAGCTTTCAGGCTTTTACCAGTCATGTTGAACTCATGACTCATTTCTCTGGAAATAACTCAGCGTGTCTCAAGGGGACCACGTCTTAATTATATATTTCCTAATAAAGGTATAAGAGATAGAAGATTGTTTTTGCTACCCTCAGTCTCAAAAGAAATAACAAAAATCCATTATTATTTTGCTTATGTAATTTAGAGACTATATATAACCAATAAACCAAAATTAAGAATGTTAATTTTCCTTTTGTTTTTCCAAATATTTATTGAAGGCCCCTCATTTTTTAGGCATTATGCCATGTGTTCAAAATTCACTGAGAAAAGTCCCAGACCCTTGCCTTCACTAAAGCTATTAAGAGAAACAAGCAAAGTGTTTAAGACAAAGTGTTAGATAATTAAGGTATACATTGGATACAGTGGAAATCCAGAAGAGGTAATCCACAATAGCTAAACAGGAGTCAGAGTGAGAAAGGCTTCACCGAGGAGGTAATGTTTGATTTTAATCTTAATAAGGGAAGATATTAAGCCAGCTAGAGAAGTGGAAAAAGGTAGAGAAGTGGGAAAAGGTCCAGGTAGAAGGAAAAAGTCACTCCAAGGCAAAAATCAGCATAATATATTTGGGAAACTGTAAGTAGTTTGGTAAAACTAGAATGTACTGCGCATGGATGGTTGCAAAGAAACCCAAGGGACAGTCATGAAGACTGACACCAAGGGGCTTTGAGTAACTGAAGTTTTGAGGCAGGGAATGATATAAGTGAATTTTAACTCTGGCAGCTGTATGGCAGATGGAGTTGAGAAAGAAGAGAGTGGACCCATTTCAAAAGCTACTGAAATAGTCCAGGCATGAGCTGATGAGATACAGACCTAAGCACTGGCAGGAATAATGAAAAGAAAATAATAGTTTAAGATTTCTCTAGAAATTAAAAAAATGAGACTTTATTCACTCCTGAGTCATTCAACAAGAAGGTAATCATATTAAGTAGAGATTTTAATTACCAGTGGATTTGAGTCATAATTTCATTCTTTGTAATACTTGAGGAACAAAATTTTTGACAATTCTCTTCCAAAATAAATTAAATCTTGTTTCTATATTTTTAAATTTTTTATGTTACTTTATGTGCCAGTATTCCTGGTGCACAAAATTATAAATATTTATGGAAAATATAAAGCTTATAGTAAATGTTCTTGAACTCACCACCCAACCCAAGAACGAGCATCATCAATGAGTCTATTTATTTCTTCCCTATTTTAATCTCAGGTTCTCAAAGCTTAATAAGACTTGGAAAGCCTCATGTGCTTTCAAAATTGTTAGGGGCTTCTTGACTCCATTGGCTCCAAACAATATCAAATGTTCAAAACTGTTTCCTACCTTTGTTCTTTCTGTATTTTCCCTTACATATACATCTCTAACCTTCAGAGAGAACTAAGAAAAAAAATCACTCCTCTCAATACATTGTCTTTTACTATTTAAAAATGAGATATTTAGGAATGCAAGAAAATTAGATTCCCTAGATGTTATGTAGGCTCTGTTTGCACATCTCCAGGAATGGAGATCTTGTATCCTGTTTCTTTCCATGGTATTTAATATACTCAAAATGCATCTTCCTACAAGTCTTTCCCTTTATCAAACCTGTGGAACCACACAGAAAATGTTCATTTCTTTTTTGACAGCTCATCAGATATGTGAAGATTATTATGACCTTCTAAGTTTTCTCTTTTCTAACTAAATATCCCAATATTTTCAGTATATCTTCTTACTTTTAAATCATTTTGCCATCCCGATCCTTTTTGCCTGTAGCACTATATTATATATACATATAAAAGCTTAAATGCAAGTGGGCATAATGTGAATGTGTGAATTTAACTGAGGATATATCAGAAATGTTGCACATTAAACATCTAAGAATAGGCTTCTTTTTCATTAAAATATATACTCTCATTTATGTATTAACGTATACCTAGGTCAACTATTTGTTTTACTACTTTTATTAGAGTCAAGGGTAAAAGGATATATTAACTTAAATCTTAGATATAAAATTTAAATATTTTATTGTAAATATTTCTATGAAAAAAGCAACAGGACAAACATGATGATCAAGATCCCTGAAATTTGGCTACAGTGTGAGGAGGAAGACAGTTGTTTACAGTAGCAACTGTAACATCTGGAGAGAGTTTATACCCAATCTTAAGAGTCAAGAAGGTTGCCATATGGCCACATGGACCCAACGTTGTTACAACTTCTACCTTCCAGCCAGCTGTTTTTGTTTTTGGTTTTTTATTTGTTTTATGTGAAATTTTTTGATTTGTAAATTTGGTAGACAGTTGAAAGAAAAAAAAGAAAGAGGAGAGAGACAGGCAGAGACAGAGAGAAAGAGAGAGAGAGAAACTGTGTATTAACACTGTGCTGGCCAAAAAATAAATACATAAATATTTCTATATGGCAGACATAGCAATTTTGTAACTCTTTCTCACTAATCCCTGCTACAGATGTTGTTTAAGAATAGAAGCTCCTTGGGCAGAAGTGTGGAGCAAAAGAGGCACAGCTGGGCTGAGGAGGCCGAGCTGAGCCAGCACCAGGAGCCAAAGCAATATCTAGCAAACCAAGGACACATATTCTTAGGTTTCTGAGGGCAGGCTGTGACCAGAGGTAGGCATAGGCTGTCAAGAAGATAGGTCATACAAGGTAGGCAGGCCTTACCCAAAATGCTGGTGGAGCAAGCCTGGAAGGACCTTGAGTCCACATGGTTCTGGTGATGGGCATGGATTAGATGTAGGGAGCTCAACGGCCAGCCAGCTAGGTGGGAAATCTGGAACTGAAGCCCATTAAATGGCAGGGGGTGGGTGACAGACAAGAAGGTAAGACAGCAAGCTGATACTAGAAGTAATGGCAGACAGCCAAGACTGATACATTTTTTAGCCTAGAATACTTTTCATTCTTTATGCCCAGAAGCAGTATTGGCTCAAGAGCTAAAATGAGGCTGGGAATTGGCAAGGATGATATAAAGATAATAGAGGCCACATAAAGAATAAACCCTTAATCTGATTTAGCAATCAGCAAAAGATTGCTAAAATGGTGATAAATTATGAGATAAGGATATATTAACTGAAAAGTTGATACTGTTCTACTAGATTGGACCCAAATCCCTTTTGTTAAAGTAGAGCAATGATGAGACTATTAAAAATAATATAGTCATGTGTCCCTTAAGCGAATGCATCATTCTGAGAATATGTTCTGAGAAATGCATTTTTGGTGAATTCATCATTGTGTGATTATCAGAGATTGGTTCATGCAAATATAGATGGTATAACCTACTACAGGCATAGGCGATATGGTATAGCCTATTGCTCCTAGGCTATATACCTGTATAGCAAGTTACTGTACCGAATATTATAGGTAATGGTAATACAATGGAAGGTATCTAAACATAGAAAAGTTAATGTGTTGCACCACAACATTACAACAACAATATCACTAGGCAATAAAAATGTTTGAGCTCCGTCATAATCTTATGAGACCACCAACCATATATGCAGTCCACCATTGACTGAAGCATCATTGACTAAAACATCATTAAAAACATCAATTCAGCCAAGGGTAGACATTGATTGGCCCAAGGAGGTCCACTGAGCAAGACCCATTGGAAAGAACCTTGAAGAGAGAGGCAGAGATTACATCAGATGATTATTTTGCCCATCATATGAAATTCAGAAGCTCAGAGCAAGCAGTGTGGGCTCTGTCACACTTTAGCAAGATATGAAGTCTATGTGAGATCCAGATTAGAATATGTATGATAACTTTACATCTTTGTCACTCATTAAAGAGGAGAGCAACACTGTTAGAAGATCGAACCAAAGCAATTTTTTGAGAATAGGAGCTGCTTTATTTTAAGTTAAAGTTCTTTGCTTCTGTGATGCTAATGAGAATATGTGGCTTCCCTCTTGAGATTTTACAACATAAAATCAAAACCATACAGTTCCACTCTGAATATTCTACCTTTAAAATATGGTGAAGAATATTCATAATAATCATTGGAGATGCCATTATAATAGGTATTGATTATTGTGGAGAAATTGGAAGCAAAAGCAAATATGTTTAAGGGTTCCAAAATATTAGATTACTTAGTGGTATGATTTTAAAACAAATTTTTAGCCAGTTAGTTTGTTAACAATAGATCTTACCTTGAATAATAGATCTTACCTCAAAAGTACAACTACTTCCCACTACAGCTAAATTTGGCTATCAAGTCAAGTGCAGTGATGGGATTTTGAAGCATTTAAAAAAAAATTCCTATAATGGCTCATTGAATGCGATGACAGCTTTTAGGATTCCTGTGTCTTCACAATCCGTGCCATGTCTAAAGGCAAGCAAACATGTCCAAAGGACCTGCAGTTGGTATTGTTCTTGGCACTACCTTCTGTTGTGTGGGTATTTTCCAGCACAGAAAAGTAGAGATAATTGCCAGTGATCAGGGAAGTGGAACCACTCCAAGCTATGTCATCTTCACTGATACTGAATGATTGATCAGTGATGCTGCAAAGATTCAAGTTGCAATGCGCCCCTGACAACGTGGTTTTTGATGCCAAATATCTGACTGGATGCAGATTTGATGATGCTGTTGCCCAGTCTAATATGAAGCACTGGCCCTTCGTAGTGGGCCAATGAATGAGCTCAAGATCCAAGCAGAATACAAGGGAGAGACAAAAAGTTTCTATCCAGAGGAGATGTTCTCTATGGTTCTGATAAAGATGAAGAAAATTGCAGAAACCTATCTTGGAAAGACTGTTACCAATGCTGTAGTCACAATGCCAGCTTACTTTAATGACTCTCAGCATCAGGCTACCAAAGATGCTGGAACAATTGTTAGACTTAATGCACTTAGAATTATCAGTAAGCCAACTGCTGCTGCCACTGCTTATAGACAAAAGGGTTGGAGCTGAAAGAAACATGCTGATCTTTAACCTAGGAGGTGGCACTTTTGATGTGTCAATCCTCATTGTTTAGAATGGAATCTCTGAGGTCAGATCTATAGCCATAGTCACCCACTTTGGTCGAGAATACTTTGACAAGTGAATGGTCAACCATTTTATTGCTGAGCTCATGCACAAGCACAAGAAGTACATCAGTGAGAACAACAGAGCTGTCCGACGCCTCCATACTTCTTGTGAATGTGCTAAGCATACTCCATCTTCCAGCACCCAAGCTAGTATTGAAATCTGTTTTTTCTATGCCGGAATTGACTTCTATATCTCCATTTTCCATGCCTTATTCGAAGAATTGAATGCTTACCTGTTCCATGGCACTCTGGACCCCACAGAGAAAGCCCTTAGAAATGCCAAACTAGACAAGTCACAAATTCGTGATATTGTTTTGGTTCATGGTTATATTTCCGTCTCCAAGATTTTGTAGCTTCTCCATGACTTCTTTAATGAAAATGAGCTGAATTAGTATCAACCCTGATGAGGCTATTGCTTATGGTACAGTTCTCCAGGCAGCCATCCTATCTGGATACAAACCTGAAAATATTCAAGATTTGCTGCTCTTGGATGTCACTCCTCTTTTTCTTGGTATTGAAATTGCTGGCAGAGTCACGACTGTCCTCATTAAGCATAATCCCACCATTCCTACCAAGCAGACATAGACCTCATTACCTATGTTGACAACCAGCCCTGGTTTATCAAAATGAGAGTGCCATGACCAAGGATAACAACCTGCTTGGCAAGTTTGAACTCACAGTCGTTCCTCCTGCATACCATGGTGTTTCTTTGATTTAAGTCACTTTTGATATTGATGCCAATGGCATCCTCAATGTCATCCTCCTGTGGCCACAGGGATCCTCCTGTGGCCCAGAGTAAGTAAAGGAGAACAAAAGTGCTATCACTAATGACAAGAACCATTTAAGCAAGGAAGACATTGAATGCATGGTCCAGGAAGAGCTGAAGATGAGAAGCAGAAGGATAATATGTCATCCAATAATTCAATTGAATGCTATACATTCAACATGAAAGCAGCTGTTGAAGTTGAGAAACTTCAAGCCAAGATTAACATTGAGGACAAACAGAAGATTCTTGACAAGTGTATTAAAGTTATCAGCTGGCTGGCTAAGAATCAGACTGCAAAAGAAGGAAGAATTTGAACATCGGCAGAAACAGCTGGAGAAAGTCTGCAACCACATAATTACCAAGCTGTACCGGAATGCAGGAGGCATGCCAGGAGGAATGCCTGGGGGATTCCCTGATAGTGGAGCTCCTCTCTCTGCTGATGCTACCGCAGGGCCCCTATTGAAGAGGTTGACTAACTCAGCCCAAGTATAGATGTAGCATTGTTCCACACAGTTAAAACATTGAAGAATTCAAATTTTTAGCAAATTCTGTGGCAGTTTTAAAGTTGAGCTGCTATAGTTAACTATTGACCATTCTCAATACTTGAATATGCACAGGGGAAGGACATAACATTGCACTTTATAAACACCGTATTGTAAGTGGAAAATGTAATGTCTTTTAAAAAATTATATTTTAAATTGGCACCAAAAAATCTTATGATAGTAGTTTTCACATGACTAGACTAGCAGTCAGTATCTACTGAGGAGATGAGGATCTTAACAGAGTACTTTGAAACTCACAAGTATACATATGCAGTGATTATGTATTTAAAATAAATTGTGACTATTTAATATCTATTCAATTGGTGGGACATTTATTCCCAATCATTGAAACATTCATCCTCCAAGGTGAGAGTCTTGACCTTTTGTTCATAATTTTTCTTTTCCAATTGGAAAATTAAAACCTCACTTTTTGGAAATGTTGCTTTTAGCTAACAAGGAAATAGAATATTCCAACTTGATTATGTTTTAGGAAGTTATTTTAAAGTAAGGTATCAAAATCAATCTCTTTTAAAGGGTTTTTGTTTTTATTACTGTTGTAGGAATTAATTACATAATATCGAAAGATAAATGAGAATATAAATTCAAGACCATCAAAGCCTTTCCTTTGCAATTGCTTCTAAGCAAAAATTATCCAGGCAGTTTCTGTTATTAAATGTGTAGGGAGCTCCTAGGCCATCTGATCAAATCCCAAATTTCCAAATTCCAAAGACAGAAAATCCATGGTCTTCACCTTAATGGCTGTTTTACTGAGTGCTCAGTGGGACTGAAAAGGCCAGGCTCTAGAATACAGGGTAGAGTCATGATCCCATATGGTGAAGTTGAAGATTTCCCTCAATCAGAATGCAGGAGATGGTGGAAAGGAGGAGCGAGCCAGAGGAAAGGGAGCACCTCTAAAGAGACATTAATAATGTATCTGGCACTTGTTCTGTATTCTGTCTTCTATAAAAGTATGGAAGTATGCTATGGTCTTACTTAACACATTGATCTATTGTTAATGCTATCTTCTCTCCAAGGTGCATTGCTAGCATTTCAATGTATCTACTTGAAAAAATAAATCCTTAATTAAAACAGACAAAAATTTTTTTGTGGATAAAAACCTAGTGATTGCCATACATAAAGAGCTAGCTAGTTCTTTCTCCAGACTATTTCTTTCCTTTGCTCATTGTCACAACTGGTCTAATAGAAGTAGTTTGAGTTCATTGAAATAGAAAGGCATTAACCCTCCAGAGTTGGTTGATTACAAGACATAACATTGAATTTACTAGGAAAAATAAGCAGACCACGAGACAATGGAATTTTTAAAATCCCATTAAGGGACCAGAGTTCTAGGACAGGCCAAATTAATCTATGCTATTTGAACTGAAATATATGAATTTATATAAAACTGCTATTTTGTGTCTGGCTTCTCTTACTCAAAATTATGTTTGCCAGAGTCACCTGTGTTGTTGCATGGAGCTATGGTTTGCTCATTTATATGATATATTCATTCATTCTACTGGTTGATATTTGAGCCATTTCTAATTCAGGGTTATTGCTACTGTTGGGGCTATTCCATACTATTACTACTATTAAAATTGTACATGTTTTTGGTGAACATATGTACATTTATTCCACCAAGGGGTGGAATTCACACCCATAGGATATACATATACTCAACTGTATTGCATACTTCCAAACTATTTTCCAAGTAGTTGGATCAATTGTATATTTCCACTAACTGCATATGAAAGTAAGTATTTATATTGAAGAAAAAGTAAATATCAATTTTCAGAGTGGAAAACTTCAGCTTTACATTGCTGTCTTCTTTTTTTTAAGTGATTCAATCTAAGGGTATCTAGAGATTGATTATAATGATTTGTGGGTGGCCTCAGATTTCTATGCTTAAAGGGTTTAAGAGGTGTTTCTTCCATCAATATATCATTCCATGCAAAGAAATATTCACAAGTATTTCCATGTTTACCAATAACAAAACATGCAATGACTTTTGATATAAATAATAGTACTTTAGAACACAGAAAAATCTTCCTAAAACTCCAAGTGGAGCAACATGGCTGACTACAGTTTCCTGACACTTATCCCGCCCCTCCTCCCCCAGCAAATGACAAAAAGGGATCTGCACAACAAATATATGGTTATTTGCTGGATACAAAATCAACACACAAAATCAGTAGCATTTCTACCCACTAATATTACACTACCTGAAAAGTAATCAGGTCAAGCAATTTTATTTACAATCACTGCATAAAAGTAAGGTATCTAGGAATAAACTTAACCAATGAAATAAAATATGTCTACACTAAAAACTAAAACATTGATGAAAGAAATTGAAGAAGGCACAAATAAGTGGAGAGAAACCCCATGTTCACAGGGTGGAAGAAACAATAGTGTTAAAATGTTCATACTACCTAAAGGAAACTATAGAGCCAATGTAATTCTTAGCAAAATAACAGTGGAACTCTTCATAGAAATAGAAAAAAAAACCTTAATTTTTGTATCAAATTAAAGACACAAAATAAATAGGCAAAGCAATCGTGAGAAAAAAGTACAAAGCTGGAGTCATCACACTGCCTGACTTCCAAATATAGTGTAAAGCCATAGTAACCGAATGTATTATGCCCTTCTCTCATTGCTATAAAGAAATAACTGAGGCTGAGTAATTTATAAAGATAAAAGGTTTAATTGGCTCACAGTTCTGCAGGCTGTTAGCCAATTACAAGATGTATGATGCTGGCATCTGCTTGGCTTCTGGGGATGCCTCAGAAAACTTACAATCATGGTGGAAGGAAAAGGGGGAACCAGCACTTCACATGACTGATGCAGGAGGAAGTGGGGGGCAGTGCTACATACATTTAAACAATCAGATCTTATGAGAACTCACTCACTATCACAAGAACAGCACCAAGGGGCTGGTACTAAGCAATTCATGAGAAACCACCTGCATGATCCAGTCACCTCTCACCAGACCACACCTCCAACACTGGGGATTACAACTGAACATGAGATTTGGGTGGGGACACAGATCCAAACTGTAACATCAAAATAACTGTGGTGCTGGCATAAAAACAGATAAATAAGCCAATGGAACATAATAAAGAGCCCAAACATAGTTCACATAGCTGCATCGAACTGATTTTTGACAAAAATGCCAAAAACACACATTGGGGAAGAGATAGTATCTTCAATAAATGTTGCTGAGAAAATTGGATATCCACATGCAGAAGAATGAGGCTACACCACTACCTCTCACCATATACAAAATCAATACAAATTCTAGACTTTAAGTAGAAGATTAAAGACTTAAATGTAAAACTGGAAATGATGAAACTACAAGAGAAAATGCTTTATGTCATTGACCTAGGCAAGACTTCTTAAACCAAGACCTCAAATGTGCATGCAGCAAAAACAAAAACAGACAAATGAGATTACATCAAACTGAAAGCTATTGCACAGCAAAGGAAACGACAGAGTAAGGAGACAAAGTAGAGAATAGGAGAGAAGTATTTGCCACTATACATCTGACAATGGGTTAATATCCTGAATATATAAGGAATTTAAACAACTTAACAGGAAAAAACTAAATTACCCAATTAAAAATGAACAAAAGATATTAATAAACCTTCCTAGAAAGATATACCAATAGCCAATGTGTACATGAAAAAAAAGGTTCAACGTCATTAATCATCAAGGTGACTATCATTAAAAAGACAAATGAAAAGTGTTGGCAAAGATATGGAGAAAAGGCAACACTTACATACTGTTGGTGGTATTGTAAATTAGTATATCCAAAACAGTATAGAGATTCCTCAAAAAATTAAAAATAGAACTACCATATGATCCAGCAATCCCACTATTTAATATATATCCAAAGGAAATATAATCAATATGTTGAAGATATATATACACTCCCATGTTTATTGTAGCACTATTTATAATAGCCAAGATATAGAATCAACCTGTGTCCAACAATGTATTAATGGCTAAAGAAAATGTGGTATATATATGCATGATGTAATATTATCTAGCCATAAAAATGAATGAAATTCTTCATTTTGCCAGGTGATGTTTCAATCAGGAGGATGTTGTGTTAAGTGAAATAAGCAAGTTACGGAACGGCAACTACTGCATGATTCCACTCATATGTGGAGACTAAAAAAAAAAATGATATTATGAAACATTGCAAAGAGTAGATCAGTGATTACCAGAGACTGGAGAGGGGAAGGGAGGGGAAGGAACAGGAAGGAGAAGAGGCTGGTTAATAGGCACAAGTTACAATTAGACAGGAAAAATATGTTCCTGTGTTCTATTATACAGTAGAGTTAATCATCATTAGATGGTTAACAGTAAGATATTATATATTAAAAAATATCTAGAAGATAGGCTTTTAAAAATATTATCTCCACAAAGAAATGATAAATGCATTTATCATTAAGGTAATGGATACTAAATTCCCTGATTTCATCATTATACAACGTATGTACATATTGAAACATCAAATTGTACACCATAAACATCTACAATTATAGTGTGTTAATTTAAAACACTATAATTGTATAATTGCATAATTTTCATGGCTTTGTTTTTTGTTTTTTATTGAGACAGAGTTTTGCTCTTGTTGCCCAGGCTGGAGTGCAATAGCATGATCTTGGCTCAGTGCAACCTCTGCCTCCTAGATTCAATGATTTTCTTGCCTCAGACTCCCCAGTAACTGGGATTACAAGCATCTGCCACCACTCCCAGCTAATTTTTGTATTTTTAGTGGAGATGGGGTTTCGCCATGCTGGGCAAGCTGGTTGCAAATTCCTGACCTTAAGTGATCCACCTGCCTCAGCTCCCAAAGTAATGGGATTACAGGAATGAGCCACTGTGCCCAGCCTGCATATGTTTTTATCCCAAGGAAGTACCACTTGCCTTGTTTCCACATGACATATCTGAGATCCAAAAAAGTTAAAAGGTTAAAACATTTGTATAAATAGCACCATTCCACATCAGATCTTGGACTACGATCTATATATGAAGACTGCCAGCCACAATATCACTCTTCATGGATACAGATGGAGAATTGTGAGTCAAAGTCGTTAAAGCATATGTGAATTGTGATTGTAACAACTGAGCTTTTTTTTTTTTTCAGGTAGTAAATATCACTGCTAATTTTCATGGTTGCTTTATGTTAGTTAATAAATTTGTTTCCTTTTGTAAAAAGGTTAGAAATTGAGTCATAGAAAGACTAAATTAAATGCCTGGCTAAACAGTACCAGAAAATGACATTCCTTTATGAGCTTCCAGTTAAAGTTGTCTTCAACTTCTATAAGATCAAGCATTTTAACACCATATGTGTATTAGGCCATTCTTGCATTGCTATGAAGAAATATCTGCAACTGGGTAATTTACAAAGAAAAGAAATTTAACTGGCTCCTGATTTTGTAGGTGATAGAGGAAGCATGGTGCCAGGTGTCTGCTCATCTTCGGATGAGGCCTCAGGGAACTTACAATCTGGCAGAAGGCAAAGTGGGAGCTTGCATGTCACATGGAAAAGCAGGAATGAGAGAGTAGGGGAAGATGCTACACACTTTTATTTCATGTTTTGCTTCTTTTTACATTTTTATTTTTAAATTGACAGGTAATTTTTTTTAAGTTTGGGGTACACGTGCAGGTTTGTTATACAGGTAAACCCGTGTCATGGGGGTTTGTTGTGCATATTATTTTGTTACCCAGGTATTAACCTCAGCACCCATAGTTATTTTTCCTGATCCCCTCTCTCCTCTTACCCTCCATCCTCCTGGAGGGTGCCATTTCCCTCTATGTGTACATGTGTTCTCATCACTGTACCCCACGTATGTTGTTTTCCTATATGTGTACATGTGTTCTTATCTTGCTCCCACTTATAAGTGAGAACATGCAGTATTTGGTTTTCTGTTCCTGCACTACTTTGCTAAGGATAATAGTCTCCAGCTCATCCATGTTCCTCTGAAGTACATGATCCCATTATTTTCTGGCTGCATAGTGTTCAATGGTGTATATGTACCACATTTTCTTTATCTAGTCTATCATTGATGAGCATTTAGGTTGATTCCATGTCTTTAGTATTGTGAATAGTGCAGCAATGAACATGTGCATGTGTCTAAAGACATTCTATCATAAATGATAGAATGATTTATATTCCTTTGAGTATATACCCAGAAATGGGGTTATGGTTAGAATGGTAGTTCTGCTTTTAGGTCTCTGATGAATCACCACACTGTTTTCCACAATGGTTGAAACTAATTTACACTCCTACTAACAGTGTGTAAATGTTTCTTTTTCTCCTCAACTTCTGGCCAGCACCTTTGATTTTTTGACGTTTTAGTAATAGCCATTCTGACAGGTGTGAGATGGTATCTCATTGTGATTTTGATTGGCATTTCTCTAATGATCAATTATGTTTTTGAGGTTTTTTTCATATGCTTATTGGCTAGATGTATATCTTCTTTTGAAAATTGTCTGTTCATGTTCTTTGCCCACTTTTTAGTGGGATTTTTTTCTTATAAATTTAAGTTCCTATAGATGCTGGATATTAACCTTTATGAGATGCATAGATTGAAAAACTATCTCCCATTCTGTAGGGTAGAGAGCCAGAGTAGCCCACCCTCTCTGAGGGGGATCGGCAGCAAGGCTACTGTGAACTTTGGGTGAACTCTAGAGAAGCGAAACAATAACAGGGGAATGTGTATGTCTCAGAGAAGAGCAGACAGACCTAGAGAAAGATGATCAGCTTTCACTGACCTTGCTGCAAAATAGTTGTTAGCTGAAGTATGTTAACTGAAGTAAGAGAATTATAACCACAGGCTGTTCTGAGTAACTACACTCTTCCTTTGCTATGTGCTTTGTGAACATATAAAATAACATACTCTGAGACAGGTAGGGGCTGGATAAACTAACATTCTCACTTTCCCAGACTGCCTGGCCCAGCTTTCTATATGTCCGTCTCTGTGTCTTCCTTCATCCCCCATCGTTCCCTCTTAGGTCTTTGAACTGTTGTGCAGCGTGGGACATGGAACACACCAGACTGTAGGTTGTCTGGTGACTCTGTTGGTAGTTTCCTCTTCTGTGCAGAGTTCTTTCATTTAATTGTATCCCATTTGTCAATTCATGCTTTGGTTCCAATTGCTTTTGGCATCTCCATTATTAAATCTTTGTTTGTATGTCCAGAATGGTATTGCCTAGATTATCTTCCAGGGTTTTTACAGTTTTCATTTTACAGTGAAGTCTTTAATCTATCTTGAGTTGATTTGTGTATATGTTATAAGGAAGTGGTCCTGTTTCAATATTCTTATAGCTAGGCAGTTATCCCAGCACCATTTATTGAATGGGGAGTCCCTCCCCCATTGCTTTTTTTTTTTTTTTAATTTTGTCAAAGATCACATGGTTGTAGGTATGCAGCCTTATTTCTGAGTTCTCCATTCAGTTCCATTGGTCTATGTGCCTGTTTTTGTAACAGTACCCTGCTGTTTGGGTTACTGTAGCCCTGTAATACAGTTTGAAGTCATATAGCATGATGCCCCTAGCTTTGTTCGTTTTGCTGAGAATTGCCTTGGCTAGTTGGACTCCATTTTGATTCCACAGAAATTTTTAAATAGTTTTTTCCACAGTTTTGTGAAGAATGTCATTGGTAAGTTGATAGGAATAGCATAGAAACTACAAATTGCTTTGGGCAGTATGGCTATTTTTTAAAAAATTGATCTTTCTATCCATGAACATGAAGTATTCTTCCATTGGTTTGTATCATATTTGATTTTTTCGAGTAGTGTTTTGTACTTTTCCTTGTAGATACCGCCCTAGCTATATTCCTAGGTATGTCATACACTTTTAAATGACCAGCTCTCATGTGAACTCAGAGCAAGAGCTCACTATCAAAAAGACAGCATGAAGCCATGCTGATCCATTCCCATGATCCAAACATCTCCCAACAAGTCCTACCTCCAGCATTGGGGATTATAATTCAACATGAGATTTTTATGAGGACAAACATCCAAACTGTATCATTCTTCCCATGGCTCTTCCCAAACCTCGTGTCCTCCTCACACTGCAAAATACTATCCTGCCTTCCAACAGTCCCCCAAAGTCTTTTGAGCATTAACTAAAATTCCAAAGTGTCATCTGAGGAAAGACAAATCCCTTCTACTTATGAGCTTGTAAAATCAAGAACAAGTTGGTTACATCCAAGTTAAAATGAGGTTATAGACATCCAAGTTAAAATGAGGTTATAGACATTAGGTAAACATTCCTATTCCAAAAAGGATAAATCAGCCAAAAGAAAGGGGCTATAGGCCCCATGCAGTTTGAAACCCACTAACGAAGTAATCAAATCTTAAAGCTCCAAAATAATCTCCCTTGACTCCATTTCTTACATCTTGGACATAGTGGTATAAGGGGTCAGATCCCAAGACCTTGGGTGGCTCTGCCACTGTGGCTTTATGAGGTTTATCCCCCAAGGCCATTCTCACAGGCTGGAGTTGAATCCCTACAGATTTTCCAGTTACAGGGTCCAAGAAGCCAGTAGATCTATATTCTCAGATCTGGAGGACAGTGGCCTTCTTCTCACAGCTTCACTAGACAGTGCCCCAGTGGGGACTCTGTGTGGGGCCTCTAACTCCACATTCCCCCTTCACATTTCCCTAGTAGAGGTTCTCTGTGAGGGCTTCACCACTGCAGCAGGCTTCTGCCTGGACACCCAGTCTTCATGAAATATTTCAAAAAGAAATCATGTGTTTGTGTGGGTCTGCCTATCCAATACCTCTAGATCTATATTGAAACATCACACCAAGTTGGTTTCAGAGCATGACAAATAATGCAGGAAAATTTTACAAGCTCACAGGGTCTGAAAAAATAATAGGAACTCTGTAGTTCATTGAGAACCACATGGATATTTTGTGGGGATTATGGGTGTCATATTTCTGTGACATTTGGATTATGGATGCTGATTTTTTGTGATCCACTAAGTTACTGCAGCTCCTTACAGGTACACTCAAGTTGTGTAGGTCAGAAAAGAAAACTCAAGTAAAAATTACACTTTCAAGACTGGTAACTTTGCCTAATGTCATTATTCTGAGCCCAAAAATGCCACTTTTGATGAGCAAATTGGGGCATGCTTGACACAGATCTTTTGCCTTCGGATGGTTAGTATGGGATAGAAGGTCCATTGAAGGGCATGAACTTCAGAAAGTAGGTACCAACATGCTCACTTAATTCTTTCACACATCCATTCAACAAATAGTTATTGACTCTGTGCCAGGTGTTAATTTTAGTGCTGGAAGCATGGCTGTTGTATTAGTCTGTTCTCATGCTGCTATGAAGAAATACCTGAGACAGTAATTTATAAAGAAAAGAGGTTTAAGTGATTTGCATGGCTGGGGAACCCTCAGGAAACTTACTTTCATGGCAGAAGGGGAAGCAAACACAACTTTCTTCATATGGTGGCAGGAAGGAGAAGTGCCAAGTAAAGGGGAGAAAGCCTCTTATAAAACTATCTGAGATCTCACTCACTATCAAAAGAACAGCATGGGGGTAACCGTCTCCATGATTCAGTTACCTCCCACTATGTCCCTCCCACAATACATGGGGATTATGTGGTTACAATTCCAGATGAGATTTGAGTGGGGAAACAAGCCAAACCATATCAGTTGTGAACGAAACATGCAAAATTCCTCTCCTTACAATGCTTTAATTCATCAGCATTGTCATTCATCAGCATTGTCATTGTAGATACATCTCAGAAGTTTTTAATTTCTTTGAGGACACATCTATGCCAGGCACTAGGTGCCCTTGAGCCAGCCCAGCATTATTCAAAATTTAATTCTGAGACACCTGCATCAGAATCACTTGGAACACATTTTAAAAATCAGAACTGGACAACTTTTAAGTAAAAGTCTGAAAATCTGCATTTTAACAAGCACCCTAGCTGCCTCTTCACATGCAAGTTTAAAAGCCACTGTTCCAGCATTAATGTCTAATGTTTCTTATAAGGAAAAAATAATAGCAAAATATTTGAAGCTAAAGTAATTTGCAAACCTTGTGACAGTCTTCCCATTCTAACACTCTGTATTGAGTAAGAAACAGCTGCAGACTGACAATATTAATGATTTCCAGAACACATATTGAAAAATCAAATAAAGTATACTTCACAATGTTTTAATACTCTACAAACTTTCATCATTTCTCTTCTTCCTGTAATTTTTGTAGATATTTTTGTGTTGACTTTTTTCCTTCCCTACAGAGCATTTTAAACTTTTCCTATCAGTTATGTGAGGGTGAGTAAGAGGGTGTGAGTTATTTAAGCTTCTGATTAGTGCTCTCTTGCTAAAATTGGAGGTAAATAAATAATTAAAATTCACATATGGAATACCTACAATTAAAAGTATACATACAGCAATAGACACAAGTTTCCTTTAAAAGCAGCAGTTAAAAGAATCACAGCTGGCGTTAAAAGCTTTTGCAAAGAAATATGAAGCTTGACTGATAATATTTAATGCCCTTGGAACATCTGTAAAATGTCCATCTTTCATTTTTTGGTAGTTTTTGAAAACTGAAGAAATCATTACAAACCATTTGCTAGCCTAAACAACACTAGTTTTATAAAATTCTTACTTGTATACTTTTTTCTGTGTACCTTGTCTCTATTGCTTTTTTTCCCCGTGTACGTTGTCTCTATAGCCCCACAAGGCTATAGAGACAACGTACACGGGGAAAAAAAGCAACTACTGATAGGCTGGGCGTAGAAGCTTATGCCTGTAATCAATTCCAGTACTTTGGGAGGATGAGACAGGTGGATCCCTTGAAGTCAGGAGTTTGAGACCAGCCTGGCCAAAATGATGAAACTCTGCCTCTGTTAAAAACACAAAAATTAGCTGGGCTTGGCGGTGCATGCCTGTGGTCCTGGCTACTTGGGAGGCTGAGGCACGAGAATCACTTGAATCTAGGAGGCAGATGTTGCAGTGAGGCAGTGAGCAGAGATCACACGACTGCACTCCAGCCTGAGCACCTGGGTAACAAAGTGAGACTTAAAAAAGAAAAAAAAAAAAGGATCTATTGATAATGAAAGTTTTCTTTTTTTTTTTTTAAACCCCAGCCTGGAAAATTGCTATTCTTGAGAAAAAAATTAGGATATTATGCACCAACTGCTTAAAACTACATAAATTTGTTCTTTGCATACCCCCCTCCTAGCCATTCTGATCTCTGATGTTTTCTCAAAACATCATTCTCTCTTAAGCCTTTCAGTTTTGCAAGTTGAGTTTTCTTACCTGCATATAAATACCTTCTCCTATTTTCTCTCTTCCCATTTTTTTTTTGCACCTTTGATCCTTTAAATCTCAGTGCATAATTCCCAGTCTGGGAAGCCTTTGCTCATTGCTCCAACAGGTACTCCCTTTTTAACTTACAGCTCCTTGAAGGCAGGATTCTACTTCAGCATGTATCACACTGTACTTCTGCCTGCTGTTGCCTCTGCAAATGCCACAGCTGGTCTTGATCATTATGGAACTCCCATTGTGAGGACTGCTGCCAAGCCTCTGTTGGGTCAAATTGATAGAGTTTAGAGTTTGCAAACAACTGGTTCTTGGCAAACTCTTAGTTTTATTTAGTTGGTTCATTGTTCATTTAGTTTTTGTTTTTTCGTTTTTGTTTCCGTAACCTGTGTTTAAACATTAGGAGGTTGCATATACCATAGCAATCTGGATTTCTAGCTGTGTTTTTTGTTTGTGTTTGCATTTGTGTTTGTTTTTGTTTTGAGACAGAGTATCACTCTGTCACCCAGGCTGGAGTGCAGTGGTACAATCTCGGCTCACTGCAACCTCCACCTCCCAGATTCAAGAGATTCTGTGGCCTCAGCCTCCAAAGTAGCTGGGACTACAGGTGCACACCAACATGCCCAGCTAATTTTTGTAATTTTAGTAGAGACAGGATTTTACCATATTGGTCAGGCTGATCTTGATCTCCTGACCTCAAGTGATCCACCTGCCTCAGCCTCTCAAAGTGCTGGGATTACAGGCATGAGCCACCACGCCCGGCCCTGGCTGTTTTTAAAAATCAAAAGATATGGCAACATCAGTCCCAATGGACTAGAATTTAAGGAATAGCTCCTTTTTTAACATAAGACAAATACCTTTTCACTTAGTCTCCTTCAAGTTTTTGCCCCTGGCCTCTGGAATATTAGAATGTGTGTGTCCCATTTGCTGATTTAAATTTCACATACCTTGGAATGGAGGACAAAACATTGTCATAGCTAATCCAATATTATCTTAAACTATTTCAATGAACCATCCCATGATCTATTTTCTCCCATTCAGAAAGACTCAGTGCCTTCTTAAATGGCATGTTATTCTGTCTATCCATCCAGCGTTGTGATTATTCATTTGCTATTATTTATATGTATCTAGACATTATTAAATCTTGGGTTGAAAGTGTGTCTTCTTCAATTCTGATGGTTATGTAGCACATAGTGGATGTTCATATTAATAATAGTAATATGTTAATTAACTTTGACATGGAAGTGTTTATGTGTTGTTGTTATGTGACTCTCAGATGAAATTATCTTCTATTCAGTATTATATTGTAAGAGAAGGAATTAATATTATTGTTAGAAGCGTGAAATAATTACAGTAGAACTACTAAGGGAGTTAAAGATCTTCCTAGGAAGGTAGAGTGTTGGATAGAGACTGACAAGCCCTGTGTGACTAAAACTTTAACTTGCATCCAGATCACCTGGGGATTTTGTTAAACTACAGCTTCTGATTCAGTAGGTTTGGGGTGGGGCCTAAGAATCTTCATTTCTAAAACACTCTATGATGGTGCCCATATTGACACCTAGAACAGCAACTCCAACAGATTTGATATTTCAGTAGAGAATTTGGTATTGGTTAAGCGGTAGACCACTACTCCCTGGGACATACTGTAATCTGAAGATGAGGTCTGTAGGAGGCATTTCCAAGCATTGACTTTGGTTTTAATTCTTCAGTACGCCAAGAAAACTGAGTGCTGGATTCTGGATAGACAGTTTGTAATGGGCCAGCAGATTTTCTTTGTATAGTAAACATGGGACCTTTACATATTTAGGAAGCCCCTATTTTGGGAAAAAAATGTGTACATAAAAGAAGGCCCTTTGATTTCAGTTCAAGGGCAAACCATCTGGCCCTCTTTTTTTGCAGTAATCAGGCTAATAGTGCCAGTGGCTTTGTTGGAGAAAGCATAGAATGGTACTTTAAATCTGTTCAAGGGCCTATTTTTAGACTCTGGCAGCACTGGAATGGAGTGTTTATTTCATGTTTAATGCAACCTTCCACTTCAAACTAGAAACGTTTCTTTTCCTCTACTGAGTTTCTATCAAGTCTCCCAAGAAACACTGCCAGCTTTGCATATCCCTATCCTCTAAGATGATTAACTGTTTAAAATTGAAAAGCCTTGAAAATGCAAATCCTGCCACAGGCTCCTCGTGGGGTAAAAAGACAACTCAAATAAAATGTTTCCAGATGGTTTAGGCATTATGTTCTGTATATCCTCAAAGCAAGGGAGGGATCCTAAGCTGGACGAGTTGGTAAAAAGTCATACTGAGGAATATTTAGCAGCTTCTTTTTCAGAAGCCGAAGAAGGCCACTGCATAGTTCCTGGAGTGGCATACATTAGTGAGATTCTATTAAGCAGCTGTTCAGCTCTAGTAAGAGCTGCCTTAGTGGAAGGGTGGGATGGCTGTGCAGTCTTGTTTTTCAATCTTTGTATATTTCTGGTCTATTCTGCAATCTCAAAACATTTTCTTAACCTGACAGTTTAGCGTTTGAGAGCAGCTGTATCTGCTAATCCAAATCAATAGATCTTATGGTATGAGGAGTATAGTTATGCCTTCATTATTGATATTGAGTTTTTACAGAAAAGAACTGTCAGATTTCTTATTATAGCATATACTATCTGGAGTAATTTTTTTCACCTGAGCAATTTAGTTACTTCTCTTTCGGACAATCACTTAAAATATATCCCCTGCCTTTTAAAAAGAGACAGTCAAGTTACTGCATATCTCTAGCTTGCAGGCACAAAATCTATAAAAATCTTGCTTCAAAATATAATGAGAGAAGGAGTATGGATTTTGAGCAGGTGTCAGGCTGTTTATTTGATTTCCCCCACTTTGTGCAAGGCATTTCAGCATCTAGTCCACCTTAATCCCAAGGAACACTTGTCGTCTATTGAGTAAACACAGTTAGTATTTAAATAGCAATTTGCATTTTCAAAGTGTTTTATAAACTATTAATTAGCATTTCTTCACAGGATGCCTGTGAGATAGGTCAATATAATTATCACCATTTTACAGATCAGAAAAGTGGAATGACAAAGGCTGAATTATTTGAATGAAAGAATATAACAAGTCAAAGGCAGCCAAGGATGGATTTGTGGCACCAGCCTGGGAGATCAAACATATTATGCTCTCTGAGCATCAATACCCTTCCACTCAGTGCTCAGAGAGGGCTTAATATTAGTAAAGACACAGATAGTTTTGCTTAAGCAGAAGATAAACAAATTACTAGGGTTTAATTGATTACTACATGAACTAGATTGACTATGGGCAAGCAAGCTACCTTCTATAGACAGCTACTGGCTGAAACCGTAGGATCAGGCTTTTTGACAACCATTTCTATGACAACAGCATAGACAATTTTTTTTAACAGCAAGAAAATACCTTTTATTGACTATCCTGTGTGAAGACTCTCTTAGAATCTACAAATATCATTGTTATGACAGCTGTAAGGATATACTGTCATTCTTAATTTGCTGATTAAGAAACTGAGGTTAAATTCCTTGTTCAAATCACTTGGCTGGTTTGAGGTGAGGCTTTGATTCAAACATAAGTTTCTGAATTTACTTATTTGTGGTCCCCAAATGTGCATATGATGAGGTTAATTATCATTAGTCTGGACCAGAGAGTCACAAAGAATTGACTTCTCTCTCTCATTATTATCAATGACTCAGGTAAAGTTACAGAAAGCAAGCACATCATGTTTTAAAAACTGTGAAGATTAATAGAACAAATGTTAGTTATGAGAATAATGGTTAACTGTATTTTTAAAAGGGCAAAACAATGAGCCAGATCTGGTGCTCAGATTCTCAGGCCATACCTGGAGTGCTATTATGTGTTTAGTTTTGGTTATTGTACCTTAATAGGACTACAATCCAGTAGGAACATAGTTAAAGGAGAGCAACTAGGGTGCTAATAGGAACTATTTAGGCTGCATAGCAGCAGACCTAAGTGACCAAAGCTACCTATAACATGAAGGCATGTAACATGGAAAAAGGAATATAACCTGAGCTTGACAATGTTAGATATTAGAATTAATACCAGTAGCTAAGAGTTAACGGACCAGAGATTTTCACTTAGTAGAGAAAAATTTTCTAGGGGTCACATCTGTCCAAGAAAGCAGTCAACTAAAAAGAAGGTACTGAATCCCAATAATCATGTTACCCGAAAGGGGTCCTAATCCTGACCCAAGAGAGGGTTCTTGTATTTCACGCAAGAAAGAATTTGAGGTGAATCTATAGGGTAAAGTGAAAGAAAGTTTCTTAGAAAAGTAAAGGAATAAAAGAATGGCTACTCCACAGGCTGAGTACTGGCATCGGCCACTGGTTACCCATTTTTATGGTTATTTCTTGACTATATGCTAAACAAGAGGTGGATTATTCATTAGTTTTCCAAGAAAGGGGTGGGCAATTTCCAGAACTGAGGGTTTCTCCCCTTTTTAGACCATAGAGGGTAACTTCTGGATGTTGCCATGGCATCTGTAAACTATAATGGCACTGATGGGAGTGTCTTTTGCATTATAATTGCATATAATAAGCAGTGGGGATGACCAGAGGTCACTCTTATTGCCATCTTGGTTTTGATGGGTTTTGTCTGGCTTCTTTATTGCAAACTGTTTTATCAGCAAGGTCTTTATTACCTGTCTCTTGTGCTGACCTCCTATCTCATCCTGTGACTTAGAATGGCTAACTTACTGGGAATGCAGTTCAGCAGGTCTCAGCCTTATTTTACCCAGCCCCTGTTTAAGATGGAGTTGCTCTAGTCCAAATACCTTTGACAATCAAAGTTGTCTGGCTGATGGGATGAATGGCAGGAGCATGCCTTTGAAGCCAGACATGCCGGAGTTTGAATGTCAACTCTACCATTGCACTGCTCTGAAAAAAGAGCAATAGTAGAGTTGTTTTGTTTTTAAAAGGAGCAAGTAACATCTAGCTATTATGTTAGGTTTCCTAGTGTACTTCCTAGCCAACAAGTGGTACACTGTAAATACTTAATGTCAATTTCCCAATTTAAAGGAATCAAATAAAATGCATTTAACATCAAATGTGGGTCTATACAAGATGTGCTTTAAAGTGCCCAACATTATGCTCTGGACGGCCTTTGACTCTAAGTCAGGACCAGCCATTAATCAAGGGGGAATGAATTTCCTAAGTGATGACCTTTCATAAAGGAAAATATAGGTTAACTGAAAGCTTATACCAGAGTTTTTGCAGCAAGTTTCTGAAAAGCATTACTTAAGTATGAAAAGAGAAAAAGAAAGTTGTCATCAAAGAAATTTCCATTATTTTTATTTGTTTGTTTATTTATTAGAGACAGGATTTTATTTGTTTGTTTTTTAGAGACAGGATTTCTATCTGTTGTCCATACTGAAGTGCAGTGGCATGATCACAGCTCACTGCAACCATGACCAACCAGGGCTCAGGTTATCTTCCCACCTCAGCCTCCAAGTAGCTGGAACTACAGGCATGCACTACCAGGTCCTGCTAATTTTTCTATTTTTTGTAGAGACGAAGTTTCACCGTGTTGCCCAGGCTGGACTCAAATTCCTAAGTGCAAGCGACCTGCCTGCACCAGCTTCTCAAAGTGCTGGTATTACAAGCATGAGCCATGGCACCCAGCGAAATTTTGGTTTATTAAAAAGCATGTATTCCTTAATTCTGCATTAAGATTTGTCTTGGGTTTTTGTTTGTTTTTTGAGACAGGGTCTACTCTGTTGCCCAGGCTGGAGTGCGGTGGCACAATCATGGCTCACTGCAGCCTGGAGCTTCCAGGGCTCAGGTGATCCTCCCACCTCAGTCTCCCAAGTAGTCAGGACTACAGGTGTGCGCCATCACACCCTGCTAATTTTTCTATTTTTTGTAGGGACAGGGTTTAACGATGTTGCCCAGGCTGATCTCAAAATCCTGGGCTTAAGGGATCTGCCCATCTTAGCTTCCCAAAGTGCTGGGATTACAGACTTGAGCCACTGCACCCAGCCACAATTCTGCATTAAGATTTTTAAAAGCATGTTTAAATTTAGTTTTAAGCACTTTTCTTTTACTTATTATATAGCCTTTTCTTTTTTCTTTATTCATTGAGGTTGCATAAATAAGTGAAGTAAAAGCTTGGATGCAATATCTAGTAGTTAATTATGCATTTTCTCTGTAATATGCAAATTAAATCTAATACATTTAAACAAACAAGTTAGCATATATCAATTATTCTTAGGTACACATAACTGGAGGTATGAGTAGTGAGATTAGGATATTGGTAATAATTTAAAGGGCAAGAGCAAGGATGGGCATCGCTGATCACTGTAAATTAGCCAAGAAATAGATCCAAGGCAATCAGTTACTGACAGTACTTACCATGGAAGAGCTTCTTGGTAGGAGTGGGTACCTATTATGACAAAGAATGTTTCTAGCTAAAAATCCCTAATAGTAAAATTTTTTTTCAGAAAAGATCAAAGGCAACACAGTAGTTTAAAGGGAGTTTGAAGGTGTCACCCAGGTTACAGAAAAATAAAGCATATGTTACTGGAGATACTCTGTTTTGAGACTGTTAGCACGATTTAAAGATTATTTCATCTTAGAAGATGATTTCTGTCAAATTTTGCTTCCAGTTTGGATCTAAATCTGGAGCAGATTGAGTATTTGCATTCTATTTTTATTCATAGAAAGATTATGTAAATTGGAACCACAGATTTACTCATTTCAACCAAGCAGAGTTAAATTGAGAAGAAGCAAGTTCCTTGTCCATCTGACTCCCAAAACTTGCCTCATCTCCTCATCTCCCTCACCTCCTCACTACTAAATCCTCCGTCCTGCTTTCCTCCTTGCCAACTATCTCTTCAACCCCCCCTTACTACAACATGGGATTGTCTTTTCTCTTATCATTCATTTTCTGATGCTTTGGTCCTCAATTCTTTTTCAGAGACCTAGCTCCTTCCCTTTGTAAATCCATCCCTCTGCCTATTACTTCCTTATTTCCTTTGAAATCCACTAAACAGTTTCCTGAACACCTACTCTGTGTTTTCATGGTATCCTCTGCATTTGGAGATGCTTTCTGCCTCTGAGCCAAAGAGTTTTGTTTCTTTTATTCTCACAGAGGGGAAGAGACTTTCTCCCCAATTAAATATAATGTCCTAACATTAGCCAGAAGGGACCCACACTGCTTTCAACTCTTTGCCTAACTCTAGGTTTAGGACAATTCTAACCTAGATAGTATCACTCACTTGGCAAATGAGGCTTCATTGGAGGACAAGGGGTGTGTAACCAGTAAAGGGGGTTCAGTTCACCTACAGATAATCCTTTGGAGGGAATACCAGGGAACAGCTCCAGAAAGTGAAGCAAAGTACTAATCCTTTTTATTACTCTGCAAGGGGCATACGTTACGGCCTCTCAGTGAAAGTCAATTACAGTACTACTTCTATTCTTGGTGAAATGCTTATGTTTATTGAGTTATTACTACATGTCAGAAATTCTTCAAAACACTTTGTATGTATTAATTTCATCTTCATGATAACCATATTTCCCATGTTTTGCTGATGATAAAACCAGGACACAAAAATATTAAGTTATTAAGTGATCTATTAAGTTCAAGATCTCCCTAGATAGGAGATCCAAACTCAGGTAGTTCTGACACCAGAGCATGACTTTATAAATAGTCCTTATTTGGAGTAAACACAGACAAGATCACTGCTAATCTATTTAGGAAGACAGTATTTAAAAGCCTAAGCAAAAAGTTATCTGTATTTCTTCAGACCAACATGCTCAGTGACTTTGGTCCATTTGAGTTAAAAGAATAAAGAGAAAAACCTATTAGACTGAGCCTTTTCCTGTGAAAAGAAAGTCCTAACATGGCAGAGACAGAGAATTCTCCAGGTCCATTTGAGGACTTGCTATGTATACTGACTGTATAATATGTGCACTCTTTTCCTCTATGAGAATATTTTCTGTCATTCAAAGTAGACTCTAAAGTGTTTCATCTTAGAGAGAGAGAAATGTAATTTTCTCTAATACCTCTTTAGTTTCATGTTTTTACTTATATATTTTAATAATCTAAAATTCATATTTGTAGTGTATTCCAGATTAGGAAACTCATTTATTTTTCTTAAATTATAGATAATTGTTTTAATAGCATTTGTTGAATGGTTTATCCTTTGACCACTTATTAGAAATGTTACCTTTTATTTTATTAAATTTATGGAATGTGTAGTACTCTTTCTGGATTGTTCATTCTATTCTACTGATCTATTGGTCTATTTTAGTTCTATTACCAAACCCTTACATTACTCAAATAAATTGGATGTCCACCTTTTCAAGATTTTTGACTAGTTTTGTGCAACCACCATAGATGTTGCAGGAAAAGCCTATCAAGTTCTAAATATACTTTCTGGAATTGTATTTAAAAAAGGCATTTTATTTGATTAATGTAGACATTAACTTTAAAGAATTATATCCTCATTCACAATTGTGGTTACGTTTTGCAATTTATTCAGTTTGCTCTTAAGTTAGCATAGTTTATCCCATCTTATCACCACTTTAATGTTTGAGTTCTTAACTTTAAAAACAGTTGAAAAAGTAAAACTAGCCATGCACAGTGGCTTATACCTGTAATCCCAGCACTCTGGGAGGCTGAAGTGGGTGGATTGCTTGAGTCCAAGGGTTCAAGACCAGCCTAGGCAATATAGTGAAACCCTGTCTCTACTAAAAATACAAAAAATTAGCCAGTCATGGTGGTGTGTACTTGTAATCCAAGCTACTAGGGAGGCTGAGGTGGGAAAATCACCTGAACCTGGGAGTTAGAGGCTGCAGTGAGCCAGGATTGTGATATTTCACTCCAGCCTGAGCAACCAGAGTGAGGCCCTGTGTCAAAAAAAAATTTTTTTAAAAGAAATAAAGAAAAGTTGACTATCCTTGTATAGTGTTTCAAATTTATACTGGAAAGAGCTGTTTAATTTAATCATTTTGTCAATGAATTTTACCCTTCAATAGACCATTTATCTATTGACACTTGTATGTATGATGTAAAGAAGTCATTCTTCAATTTGTTGTGACATTTATTTTTAAAATGTACATTTAGCCAGATTCATTTGTGTCTACTCTACATTTAAATAATCATTTAAATAATGTAATATGTAAATATATTTTAATGTTTTCACATAACTGTCCTTTATGATCTTCATACAAGCATTGTACATTTGAAAAAGCGATGAATTTTCTCCCCATTTTAAAAAATGAGAAGATTCCAATTATGTAATCAATTTTAGAATAAGGGTGATGTGCTGCTGAAAAGAATGTATATTCTGTTGATTTGGGGTGGAAAGTTCTATAGATGTCTATTAGGTCCACTTGGTCCAGAGCTGAGTTCAAGTCCTGAATATCCTTGTTAATTTTCTGTCTTGTTGATCTGCCTAATATTGACAGTGGGATGATAAAGTCTCCCACTATTATTGTATGGGTGGGTGTTCCTGTGTTGGGTGCATATATATTTAGGATAGGATAGTTAGTTCTTCTGGTTGCACTGATCCCTATACAATTATATAATGCCCTTCTTTGTCTTTTTTGATCTTTGTTGGTTTAAAGTCTGTTTTATCAAAGACTAGGATTGCAACCCGTTTTTTATTTTTCATTGTTTTTGTTGTTGCTGTTGTTTTGTTTTGTTTTGCTTTCCATTTGCTTGGTAAATATTCCTCCATCCCTTTCTTTTGAGCTTATGGCTGTCTTTGCATGTGAGGTGGGTCTCCTGAATACAGCACACCGATGGGTCTTGACTCTATATCCAATTTGCCAGTCTGTGTCTTTTAACTGGGGCATTTAGCCTATTTATATTTAAGGTTAATATTGTTATGTGTGAATTTGATCCTGTCATTATGATGCTAGCTGGTTATTTTGTCCACTAGTTGATGCAGTTTCTTTATAGAGTTGATGGTCTTTACAATTTGGTATGTTTTTGCAGTGGCTGGTAATGGTTTTTCCTTTCCATGTTTAGTGCGTCCTTCAGGAGTTTTTGTAAGGCACGCCTGGTGGTGACAAAATCTCTCAGCATTTTCTTGTCTGTAAAGGATTTTATTTCTCCTTTACTTATGAAGCTTTGTTTGGCTGGATATGAAATTCTGGGTTGAAAATTCTTTTCTTTAAGAATGTTGAATACTGGCCCCCACTCTCTTCTGGCTTGTAGAATTTCTGCTGAGAGATCCACTGTTAGTCTGATGGGCTTCCCTTTGTGGGTAACCTGACCTTTCTCTCTGGCAGCCCTTAACATTTTTTTCTTCATTTCAACCTTGGTGAGTCTGCTGATTAAATGTCTTGGGGTTGCTTTTCTCGAGGACTATCTTTGTGGTGTTCTCTGTATTTCCTGAATTTCAATGTGCTTTGCCCACTATCACAAAGCTGGTCAATGGACTGTCAGTACAATGAACTTCCTTATGAAATCAGCTGCTTCCTAATATTCCTTCATGTAAAACCATACAGCAAACTCTCTAGATTCCTTTATTTATTTATTTATTTATTGAGTTATATAAGAAATGGGGGCTTGCTCTGTCACCCAGGGTGGAGTACAGTGGGATGATCATAGCTCACTGCAGCCTGGAACTTCCAGGCTCAAGGGAGTCTCCCACCTCAGTCACCTGTGTAGCTAGGACTACAGGCATCTACTACCACACCTGGCTCATATCTTTTTTTAATGTTATTTCTCATTATGCTCTATCCAAGTAGTGGCATTGGAGAACTATGAGGAAGGACAGCCTAAGAAGTGAATCTTGAAGGGCGGTAGGAAAGTCACATACCAATTGAAGTGTGGGTGGCACAATGTAGATGGAATAAATTACATAGCCACCATCAACTCAGATCTAAACTCAGGTGATGTGAATGTAGCAATATTGTGCTTTCTTTATGTAATTGCAATTACCTCCAAATTTATTTGTCACCAAACAAGCAATTTTTCAATCAGTGCAGCTTGTGCAAATCAGCACTCTGGGATGTGAATGATTTAATTCACTTATCATGCACTTCCTGATGCCCAGCATTACCTCACACATGAAAAAAAATAAATAAAATTTAAGGAGAGATTACATGGAAAGCAGACATGTTGGGCACAACAGTAATGTCTGAGTTGGTTCTCATTCTCTTTTTTTCAAGGTGAATAATAGCTTTTGATTTATAACATGCACAAAACACAGAAGCCACAAAATCCTGCAAAACAATCAAAGTCAAAAGAGAAAACACAGAACTGAAAGGAAGAATATATTTGCCATAGACGCAGTGCTAAATCTCTTAACCACATGAAGAATTCTCAAAAATCAACTAGGAACAAACTTGTTTGTTCAGTGACTCAGTTGGAAACAGACAAAGAAATGAACCAGCTCTTGTCAGCAAAGAAAACCCAAATGAGTCTTAAAACATGAAAAGGGTCTCAACCTCACTCACAATCAAAGAGATACACATTGCAACTACTGGGAGGTATCATTTCGCATGAAGCACATTGGCAGAAACCAAACTTTGTAGCAGACAGGGGCGGGGAAACAGGCGTTCTCTTACATTGCCAGTGGAAGTGGGGATTAGGTTTAGATCCTCATACAACAAAAACCTCTGTGAAGAGCAACCTGTAAATGCATGGACAAGTTGACCCACCTATTATACCTCCAGGAATTTACACTTCAAAAAGTTCTCACACGTACAAAATGACATGTGTACACTGTCTATCACTGCAGCAATATTTGACATAACAAAAAGCTAAAAACATTCTAAATATCCATAAACAGAATATCGGTTAAATAAGTTAAATGCATCCACATTAAAGAATACTGTGTAGCTATTTAAAAAATGAAGAAGCTCTTTGTGGGTTGATATTGCCAAGATATATTGTCAAGGTTAAAAAAAAAAAACAAACAGGGCTTAGGACTGTGTTATAAGTAAAAAAAAAAAAAAAAAAAAAAAAAAAAAAAAAAAAAAAGGAATATACTGAATATACATTCCTGCTTATGTAGGTACAGTTGATCACTAAAAAAAGTGCTAACTGTGATTAGTTAAATACCCAGAAAGAATGGTGTCTGAATGGCTCAACCACACAAGGTCTGCTGCTTTCACCCACTCAGAATGGTGAAACCTTTCATAATGCTCAAAACTGTGCTCTCCACCTGCCTGCTAGGGTTTGCCTAATAGCAGAAAAGAGTGAAAGGTCCCCAGGGAGGCCTGAGCACTCCCTGAGGTATCCTCCAAAAAAAGGGCCTTTTAAAAATACATTAAGTTTTCTATTTATCTTAATTGGCATTCTGATTAACCACATTTTTGTGTTAGTTTTAAGATAAAAGTAATGATAATGGCCTTCTCCCCAACTTTGGAAGCAAGAGAGGATCCTTTAAGACCCAAAATCACCTTTAAATTGTCCACCTTTCTGTTGTTGATCTCTCCTCCTGAACCCAAATAATAACAAAAACAAGGGAGATTTGTTGTCCACCAGACTCCTTGCTTAGATGCTCACAGCAATCCTATGATGTGAAAATTCTAATTATCCTCATTTTAAAATGCAAAAGCAAAGCTCAGAGTTTAAATGACTTTTCCAGAATCACACAAAGCTAGAAAGAAGAAAGGTTGAAATTCCACCACATATTGATCTGACACAAAATTATCTTCCTTTTTCTGTATCAAGCAAATTCCCAATCCTCCCTCTACGGTTTTTTGACACCCACTTAGTACTCTGTCTTTATTTGATTATCTTCCTCCTGGATTATTAAATTTTATACAATCCTCTGGCTTCAGGATCTACAAATCTAGTGGTTCTCCACCCTGGCAGTGCATTGGACTCTCTTAGGGAGACTTTAAATTACACTTATGCCTAGAGCTCACCACCAAGACATTGCTCATTCTTAAAAAAAGTTACATGTGAGGAGAGTAGAGTAAAACCATTACTGAGATACATAGTTTTATTGAATAAAGTAACACAGGATTGACTAAAATAAGAATAAAATAAAGCATATTTTATTAACCAAGAATAAAGCACATTTTATTCTTGGTTAGTTTTCCTTCTTTTTAGAGAACTTAATAGACATATATATGTGTGTGTGTGTATATATATATGTATATATAAATCTCTCTTCCTAGACAGCTCTGCCCTGCCACATTTACAGGATGTTATGCATGGAGATAGAATTATGAATTATATACATATATATAAATTGTTTTGACAAAGAAGACATTTAAGCAGAAAGAGGGTGCCTTCACATTTTATTTCTTTACACAAATGACACATGCCAGACCCATGGAATTCACTCGCAACTAATAATGACACTATCTCTTCAACTTCTGGACCTTTCTCAACTTGGAGTTTCAAAGAACTGCTCCCATTTGTTCTAAATTATTCTCTGAGGAAAAGAATCTGTTTTTCTCGAGAAAATCTATTTTTTCTTCCTCATTAAAATTATGATCATTTATTAAATTTTGCCATACTGAATTATCTCAACATTAATCATAGTGAGTAAAATGAAAAATCTGTTATTACCTTTGCCAAAATAAATTTAACAGTTTAACTGTGGGTGAGGAGGATTGAAAATAATAACTAAGCTAGCTAACATATAAATCTCTAATTGATAGAGGAATAAATTAGAAAATAAAGCATTATAGTAAACACCAAACTATGTGATATGGTGAGTTCTGTGATACCTCGCAAAGAAGTGTCAGGTTGTCCTGGAGTTGACAGAGGATGCATCTATGTGATAGGAATCTAGCCAGATTTAAGGGAATGTGTAGCGTTCAAATTAAAAGAGCTGTGCAAGAAGGCGAAAACTCAGGTGATTGAGAACAGTGATTTTTTCTCTTTAACAGAACTTTCTTTTTAAATGAACTACTATTTGGAAATCTAATATGTAACAGCGTAAAGCAGAACTTCCATGACTGAAGGAAGAAGGAAAATGGGCTCCAGAGTCCTGTTAATATGTCCTTCTGGTTTTTCCTGGGCCTCTCTCTGATTTAGAATATTCACAACTCTCTATTTATATTGCATTAGATCTATGCCTTCTGTGACTTTCTTGAGGATTAATATCGATGCCCTATAATAAAGACACTTGCAATATCAAACTAGAGCCAGGGTCCAGGTAATAAGAGAGGAAGAAACAACAGGATAATTAGGAAGCATAAAGTTGATTGACTAGGACATGGGAAGAAGAGGAAAAGAGGAGTTTGTGACATTGTGGAAGTAAGAAGTCTATATATCAGGAAGGAAAACAGTTGTACAAGGTAGAGAATTGAGATGTCAGGAGAGGAAACTATATCTGTTTCTTCGTTTTAGTATATAGATGTTTTATTCAGTCCCGTCCCCCACCCCCCACACCCCGCTTTCAATATATCACTGTATTGAGATGCCTTTAAAGCAGGAACACAAAGATCAGATTTATTCTGTTGGATCCATAAGATTCTATGTTTTCTGAAAAATCTAGAATCCACTCACAAGCATGTGATATGCATCGAATCTCTCTTCCTAGACAGCTCTGCCCTGCAACATTTACAGGATGTTATGCATGGAGATAGAATTATGAAAAAAAGACACAGTCCTGTCTTTCAGAAAATTCCCAAATTTGTTGAGAAGGAAGATATATCTAGATCAATAAGAAATGTAAAATTAAAATTGGATTAAATAGTGAGGAAAAAAAAGGCACTAGTACCAGAAGAATACATACCAGTCCTGATTTTGTTAGAGAAACTGTCCATGAGGCAGCTGAGTAAGAGTTAAATAGGAAAATAAATGGTACTGACAGATGGGAGAACATTCCAAGTAGAAGAAAGGAATATTCAAAGGAACTAGGAGGGAAAGAAGCCAGTATTGCTGGAGTATAGAGGATGAAAGTTAGCAGAGAAGGCTGGAGAAGAATGCAGAGACCAGATCATAAGAGCTCTTTATTCTACAGTCATCTATTCCATGATCAGTGGATGGCACTGACAGAAAGGACAGGCATATGATTACATCTTGTCTTGGAGAGATGCCTCATGTTGCATCATGGAGAACCGAGTGGAGAGTGGCCAGAGGAGATGTAGGCGGACAGGTAGCTATTGCAGACAAAGTTCTTGGAATTTTGGACTAGGGCAGTTGCCCAGAAGATATGAAGAAGAGAATCAAGATTCAAGAGATAGATAAAATAGGTAGGAATTAGTAATGAGGCTTAAAGACAAGCAATGATATAATAATGATTTACAATGATATATTAGGGATAACTCTTGACATGACATCATTATTGCAAAAATCACTTTCCCAATTTAATGTTTGTCTTTTAATTTTATCGTTGTTGCTTTTGATATGTGAAGTTTTTAATGTTAATGTACTATTAAAATCCGTTATCCTGTCCTTTATTTTTTTGTTTATAATTTTGTGTTTGCTTTAAAAGGACTTCTCCATGTTTAGAAAAGGTAAATTATTTACTTATGTTCTTTTCCCATTCTTTTATGGCATTTTTTTTCTTATGGAAGAGGGTCCTAGTAGGATTTAGATCTTTTATATATTTGAGATACATGCACATATCTATGTGCACACATATATCTGAACACATATACAGGTATATATGTATATGAATATACTGTATTTAGCATAAGATATCAGGTAGGTATGGATATAAATTTATTTTTTCCTTGTAAATGGCTAATGGCCTATAAAACCTATATGAAATAATGATTCTGAGTCATTTGCCTTTTTGTGAAATATTTTCTCAATGAATATGCCCCTGAGATTAGCCATACAATATATAAAAAATTAGACATGGCATTCATGTGAATATTTTGACTGTAGTGATCTGTTTTAAACAATTCTGTAAACAGTATATAAAACAAATTATTAATGTCCATTAGTATTAGGGGTAATAGTAGTGAAAACAGAGTCATGAAAACAAATCCAAAACCTAGAGAGATTTGGAGTGTTTAGCTTTGCTTCTTTATAAAAATGTGGTTATTTAGGTCTTTGATTATAGTTTTATTCCTAATTATAGTTTTACTCCTCAAATCTCAGCAGTTTTTGCCTTAGAATTTTATATCTGCTTTATAGAGTTAAAAATAATTCATTTATTTTATTTTATCTATTCAGAGAGAAAGTTTTTAAAAACTCCATTTGAACCATTTTAAAATATAACTGTGCAGACTTGAAAGCCAAATTGTTCTTTACTTTTTTACCAAAGCTATTATGGTCACAGTGAGTTACTAGGACACTTACTGGGTCTCATGAAATTATTTTATTAATCTTACTCTTTTCCATTTAAAATACTCCTTTTGTTGTGACAACTTTATACATAAGAAAGAAAGATAAGTTATACTTAGTTTCCAGTAAGGCTATATGAATGTAATTAGGTCAAAGTTACTCAAGTCATTGTATCTTCATTTCTGGAAAACTTGACTTTTAAAAGAGGAGGCTTTACTTGATTTTTGTTAGCACTATCTTAGGAATACCTACCTGCTAATTAGCACTGTGATTCCCGTCCTTTCCCACAGCAGTGTTGTGTCCATGCAGAAGTATACAGCACTATAATTAGGATATTTTTCCTAAGAAAAATATTATAATAGACATCCTGCCATGCTTATGTTCTTTTAATTGGATGTTTAGCTCTAGGGATCTTCATAATTTATCATAAAACTTTAATGTTAATAAAATCAGCTGGAAGGAAACAGTACTTATCTCCTTGATTGCACCATAAGGAGTAGGATCTTAATTTAAGCCTTTCTTTTCTTCTTTTTTTAAGCTAATGGAGAAAGAGTTTTAGGTGAATCCTGGGATCTAAGCACTGTAACACAATGCTTCATTAAGTATTGCCCATGATCCACATCAGAAAAAAAAAATTACTAAAGGTGGAGGTAAACAGGCAAGGAAGACTTTATTCAAGACTACTGCAATAGGGGAGACAGACTTAACTCCCACTGAAACGAAAGGAAGGAGAGATTTTTCTTTGTTTTCCTTTTTTTTCCCCTTCTCTTTTTCATTGTCTAAATTTAAGGTATACATCTGATTTTTTGATATACATACACAAAGTAAAGTGATCACTACCTGGAGAGTTTTTAAGTGCAGTGGAAAAGTGCTGGAAGACATTAGAGGGGAAGTTGGCTTGTATGATCAAGACTTCTGTGTTTGCTAATTAGTGTTTATCAAAATTAGTCTTCTACCCTCCCAGAGAAACTGAGAGATGGAGGGCTGTCTTTCTTGATGATTACATTTTTGAAGGGTTAGCTAATAGTACCTTGAGAAAGACATTTCTGAATTGTAAAACTGGCAGGCAAGAAGCTGGAAGATTTACATCCAATAGGACAGAAAAGAATGTATGACTGCAAGTTTTCTAAGGTAAATGCTCTAAAAAAAAAGGAGATCTGCAACCTATTGTCAGAAAGAAACCTAAGTTTATTCAAACTGAGGGAAATGTTAATGCCATCTTGGCCACAAACTGATGGATATTAAATTTTACTTGATCTGGAAACTGAACTAAAAGTACAAGTCCTTTCTTTACAATATAGAATACAATTATAAAAGTTTTAAATACTATATACAACTAAAGATTACTCATTAGAATACTAATAAATTAGACATTCAGGTGCAGAAGGGATGTCCTTGAAATGTTCTTTAGAGTGCAAGAGATTTCACTGTTTAAAGTTTACTAAATAATAACAATAGGAACACCTATTGAGTATTTACCCAATGTCAGATACTACTTTAAGCATGTTTCATATAATGTAAAAAAAAAAAAAATCTAGGAGCTCTTATTTTCCCAGAGGGTATAATTTAATCCTATGTCAGACTGGGAATGGAAGAGCAGATCTCAAAACCAGGCCTGTGGCTCCAGAGAGGGGATCTTGGCCTGGAATAGACACACATGCATACACGCTGATAGAATAGCAGGGGAATATGCTGAAGAGGTTCTCTTTTTCCTTTCCTTTAAATAATTGAAAAAATCCTCAAAGCACAGGTCTGACTCCACACCACTTTAAAGTTTCCTACAGAAGCCCTAATTTTGTCCTATTTCTTGAATGAAAGACTACCTTGTCTCCATGCAGCCGGCAAAGGCCTTCATTGGGCTTCGCTGTCATTCTCATTTACTGTGGTCTTTCGGCAGCACTTCATTTATTTGTGCAGAAATTATTAATGTGATGGAGTGCAGTCTGACTTAGAATCAGTTTAGACTTCTTCAGTCATTTCACATCCCAGTGGCACAAAGCAGGAATGATGATGGCTGTCCTCACCCTTTCTCCCTGCTTGGATGACTACATCAATTACGAAAATAGTAAAGAGATGGAGGACTCCCATCAGTCATGCTACAATAGTACTGGCCTGTGAGTCACTACTTAAATAAGATATAAAAGCTTTAAGATATGTGCCAAATCTTTTGCAGCACAGATGTGTGAAGTCTTAAGTTACATTTATTTTTTAACTTAAAGAAACATTTAAAAGCTTGAGAAATACTGCAGGATGCTGAAAATTGTCTTTTAGACAATTAAAGTTTCTCCAGTAAACATTTTGCTCCCTGTTTTGGTTATCAGCTAGTTTGGGAGGGTGTATATTAATTTATTAAAAATTAATTCTAAATATTTTGTTAAATACTAGGCCTAGGCTATCCTCTAGGAGCTGGTCAACTAGAAAGGCATGCTATCAAGTAAAGCAGCAAGTACAATATTGAATAATTAGTACAATGAGCACTGGCCAAAATTATACAGCTGTTTATGAATTTAGTGCTTATCTCCTTCACTAGATAGTTAACTCCATGAGGACAGGGCCGTTTTTGTTGTTGTTTCTATATCTATAGTAACTGATGCATTTTAGAAACTTAGTAAATACTTGTAAATGAATGAATAAATATAGCTGCAAGTAGGAGCTAAACTCTTGGGGAGAATAGACTCAAGAAAGATTTGTTCAGGCAAAATTACTGAAATGATCATGTTGTCATAGAGTATGGTATGTCCTCTTTCTCATGGTTTCAATATTTGTGTCAATTAGATTTCACTAACCTCAAGCATCTACTGTATACATGGCAATTAACTATGTTCTCCTCTGTGCCTTATTATTCTGCAATGTACTGAGAACTGACGTCCATTTCCTACATAATGAATATAAATGTTTCACTCTTAAATCTTGAGAATATGATATATAATTTCTGTTTCTGAGTATATCTCAATATAGACCAAGTGACACAAGAAACTCCACAAAAACAAATTAACACTGAATACTGCACAGTGGCCCTCCTATTTGTTGGAAGGTGCTCACATCTTAGCTCCTTATACACAATTCCAAATTGCCCTGAAGATTATTATAGAAGTATTAATGATGGTCAGTGGAAATTATCATGTAGCCAAAGCTCATACTCACGGAGGTATATGTTATCCGTCAAACAAAAAAATCATATGTTTGTCCTACTCATTATCTGACCTATTTTTATGCTTTCTGACATAAGTGAATGATACAGTGTTTATGCAGAATTAGATAAGCTTATGTTAAGTATTTCACAAGGCTAATTAGCTGGTTGCTTGAATTTGGGGAGCACAGAAAAACAAAAACAAAATAGTAACTACATCCAAGATAACCTTTGGCTTTTGCTTTAGCACATTAGTTAAGTAAGAATCTACTTGGGATTTGAAAGTTTTCAAAACTAGAATGAAATCTGTGAATTAGAAAGAAGTAATTTCCTCTTTTTTATCTGGAAGGGAGTTATGAGTTTATGCATGATCAGTGACATCATATACTCATTACATTTCCTCCGTGGATGCAATACATTCATTAACTGGGTTGATGTCTTCTGAAATTTTGTAGCAACTACCATGTTCTTTTTATTTCTTAAATTTTTAAACAAAAGATTTTATTTTAGATTCAAGAGGCACATGTGCATATTTGTTATATGGGTATGTTGTGGACTGGTAGAGACTGGGCTTCTAGTGAACCCATTACCCAAATAATGAATATTGTATATAAAAGGTAATTTTTCAACTCTTCCCCCATTTCCAGCTCCCTCACTTTAGAGTCCCTAGTGTGTATCATTTCCATCTTTATATTCATGTGTACTCATTGTTTAGTTCCCACTTATAAGAAATAACACGTGATATTTGGCTTCTTGTTTCTGAGTTAGTTCATTTAGGATAATGGTCTCCAGCTACACCCAATGTTGCTGCAAAGGATGTGATTTCATTCTTTTTTATAATTGCATAGTATTCCATGGTATGTGTGTGTGTATATATATATATATATATATACATATATATACACACCACATTTTCTTTATCCAGTCAGTTGTTGATGGACACTTAGATTGATTCTATGACTTTGATATTGTTAATAATGCTGTGATTAATATACAGGTGCAGATACCTTTGTATATAATTATTTCTTTTCCTTTGGATAGACACCCAGTAGTAGGATTGCTAAATATAATGGTAGTTCTGTTTTGAAATCTCCATAATGTTATCCATGGAGGTTGAACTAATTTACATTCCCACCAACAGTGTATCAGCATTCCGTTTTCTCTGCAATCATGGCAACATGTTGTTTTTTGATTTTTTTAATAATAGCCATTCTGACTGGTGTAAGATGATATCTCATTGTAGTTTTAATTTGCATTTCTCTGATTAGTGATGTTGAGCATTGTTTCATATGTTTGTTGGCTGTTTGTATTTTTTCTTTTGAGAAATGTTTGTTCATATCCTTTGCCTAGTTTTTAATGAAGTTTTTTTTTTTTCTTTTTGAGTCGTTTGAGTAGCTATTACTTTACATTTTGTTTTTTAAAGGTCAAAAAAGCCTAGTTTTGAAGTGATAATCTCCCTCCTTCCCTTTGTCTATTGTTAGTTATGCTGTGAACCAATCATTTAGAAGGAAATGAAATCACTGGTGAAGGGAGTCATTATATTGGCATTATATGAATAAAGGGTGTGTGTATGTTTGCAAAGTGGCAACTTGTAAACCTAATATTCTTCTTTACCTCTTCTCTGCAATAAATAGTGAGTACCTAAAATGTTTAGGGAAAAAAATAAATTTAAAATTGTACTTGAAAGTTAACCAAAAAATTTTAAAAGTCTGCAGAGGAAGAGAATTGGGTAGATTTTAACAATCAACTAGTGTTATCTTCTTACTGTATCTCAGGAAGTATCTATATGGTCACTCTCTGAATATATGTATGTCAGGCTAAATAAGGCAGATAGATGAGCAGTTAAGTTCAGTTATCATAGATTTTTTTTCTTATTAGAGTAATATTTTAGTTCTAAAAGCGTAGTGTTAAGGCACAAGGGTTTATTTAAACTAACAAATGATTACGTATCATTATACTATTATAAACAAATCTGATGAACTTAGTGATTTCTTAATGATTTTTAATCTCTTTGGTATTTGTTTAAGACATCGGGTGTCCAGAATATACTCTGCTAAGAAATCTATGTCAATGATTGAGAGTTAATAACTATGAGCTATTTTCCATGTTATCTGAAAGTATTTTTAAATTGTATGGGATATACCTTACTGAGAAATCTTTATCACATATAAGAGTTGATATCTGCAAGCTATTTTCTGTGTTGTCTGACAGGTTTTTAAAAACTAAAATAGCTAAAGAAATTAAATGAAACAGGAAAATGTGTGAATTTTAATGGTGCAGATCACCCAGATCAGATTGTTACTTGTATTTCAACCACGATTGAACTAACTAATTAAACAGAGGGCAAACCTTCAAAATCATACAGAGCATTAGATAGAGCTCAAATTGCAACTTAGCTTATCAGGTCATTTTTGACAGAATGGTTTGTGGTGCAATTGACAGAACCACAGCTAAACTAACTGTAATAAAAAGGAAACAATACTCCTAGGAAGCCAGAAAGTCTGAGTGTGCTCTGGCCTTAGGCATAGCTCAGTGCTGTGTTCAGTGTTCTCAATAGCACTCAGTTTTTCTTGTGTCACTTATCTGCTCTGTCTGGGTGGTGAAGTCTGCTTTTCTTTTTCTAGAATTATAGTGTGCAAAACATGAGCCTATAGTCAAAGGGAACCATTTTTTTTCCTGTTTCAAGAGAGATCTTGCCCATGAATAAAGCTAATCCAGAGGAAACAATTTATAACAAAGTATATTAATTGGCCAGAGTGTAATATGCATTCACTTTTAGGAAAAGATGAGAGTTGTGGCAAATAAAAAGAAAAGGAAAAATATTGTTTTATTGTTTAACTCTTTATTTTTACTTTTTGGGACATTTGAGACAGGGTCTCACTCTCCCACCCAGACTGGAGTGAAGTGGTGCCATCTCAGCTCACTGCAGCCTTGATCTCCCGGCCTCAAACCATCCTCCCACTTCAGCCTCCCTGGTAGCTGGGACTACAGGTGTGTGTTACCATGCCCAGCTAATTTTTCTTTTTTTCTTTTTTTTTTTTTTTTTTTTTGGAGAGATGGAGTTTCACCATGTTGCCCCCAGGCTGGTCTCAAACTTCTGGACTCAAGCAATCTGCCTGTCTCAGCTTCCAAAGTGCTGGGATTACAGCTGTGAGCCATTGTGCCCAGCCACATTTAACTCTTCTGAAGTGTACGGTTCAGTAGTATAAACTATATTCACGTGTTATGTAAAACACCTCTAGAACTTGTTCAGTAGTGTCAACTATATTCAGATGTTATGCAAAACATCTCTAGAACTTTTTTGTCTTGCAAAACCGAAATTCCATGCCTCCATTTTCTATTTCTTTTCTTTTCTTTTTTTTTTTTTTTGGACTTTAAGTTCTGGGTACATACGCAGAACATGCAGGGTTGTTGCATAGGTATACACGTGCCACGGTGGTTGGCTGCATCCATTACCCCATCATCTACATTAAGTATGTCTCCTAATGTTATCCCTCCCGTGGCCTTCCCATTCCCACAACAGACCTGTGTGTGAGTGGAATCATACAATATTTAGGTCTGTTTGTGACTGGCTTATTTTACTTAGTATAATATCCTCAAGTTTCATCCATATTGTAGCAAGTGAGAGGATTTCAAAAGGAAAAAAAAATTTAAGATTTCTTAAAAGTTACTTTAAAAGGATAGTCACAAACACAGAATGCTTTCAGGCAACTTAAATTTATAAAACAAATGTGGAGAAAGTTGATGGGACTGAAAATAACAAGAAAATGCACTGCTCGCTTATTATTTTTAAAATTCAAATTTATTCAAAATACTGGCCTCACCAAGAAAAAAGGCAGCAACAAAAATCACATCCATAGCCCTTAGACTACAAGTTTTCAACACTGTTACTAACATATTTGGGAAGGGATTTCCTTCAAAATAAAAAAGAGAGAAACAAAAGAGAAAATATTATATGTTTTGCATCATATTTTTTAAATTTAACCTTTTGTTTTGAAATAATTATCAAATCACATAGAGTTGTAAACAAATAATACCAAGAGATTCCAGGTGTCTTTTATACCCATGTGTCTTTTATCTCTCCCTGATAACATCTTGAAAAACTATTTACAAATATCACAACCAGGACATGGATATAATCCACTGATCTTACTCACATTTTCTCAGTTTTGCATGTACTCTGTGTGTGTGTGTTTGTGTGCATATGTACACAAATGGATTTAGTTCCATGCAATTTTATCACATGTTGAATAGTCAATTTAAAAGTAGAGTTTATAGATCAAATGTATCTATTATCAAGGTGCTACTGTTTTTATAAATCTTAGTAGCAAAGTGCAAGGTGCTACTGTTTTTATAAATCTTAGTAGCAAAGTGTTATTAATTTATATGAAAAATATGCATACATTATAAAAAGAAGAGCACATCTTATTCTTCTACCAGATCATTGCTTTAAACTATTTATTCAAGCTACATACACCCTTTAACATGTTTTCATTATTTTCATAATTATAGAATGACATATGTATGCCTATTTTCCCCCAAATAATTTCTTTCCTTTAATATTGAGAATCAGGCTGCTTTTTATTGTATCATTATTACCAGAGAAGTAGGGCACATTTTAAGAATCTTACTGTATCTGCAGGCAATAATTGAGGGAAAACAATTCTGTTAATTTGAAAATTCACTATTTCACTTAGAACTTTTATATGCACTAGTCTCAGAAAGATTATTGGTCATTTGCATTAAGGACAATAAGACTCTCTATTTAGTTACATAACTAAATCATAGCAAATAAAATGAGTTTAAATATTTGCAAAGCAAATTACTGAACCCATAGGTTCACGATTATATTTTATACCACTTTAAAGATTTTTTATTTTCTTATATGCCTTCATAATTTTTCTAATTTTCAGAGTCTTCACTTCTTACAAAAAGAATGCCTCATTCTCCCAAATCCTCCTTAATCTCTTATCTAAGAAGAGATTCAAACAGATTTTTCCAAGTTAGAGGATCCTTTCTCTTCACACACACACAAAAATCTTTCTTCTTCACACAAAGAAAATGTAGTAGCACGATGAGAACAACATAACTCTCATCAGATTGAAGTAACTTCTTTACATAAATAAGTGAAGGAGACTTTTCTTCTTCATAGGGAGACCAAAGATATTCACAAACAGCTTTACCCATAATAGCATGGCCTCGTAGTTCTCTTTCATTTCAACAGAGACAGTTTAGTTTCTTAATTTACAGATTATGATCTGAAGTCAAATGATAGCTATTGTAAACATATTTGAATCATTTTCTAAGGCAAATTTAATCAAGATAATTCTCATGTACTAATTTATTCAATACCTACATTAGTAATAATAAAAAGCAAATTTCAATAACTATAAAGATAACAACTACAATAATAATAATTAATTCTTATATAGCAGTTACGAATATGCCACAATGTTTTCTAAATGTTTCAAATACAAATACTAATTTAATACTAGCAGCCACCCTAGGAGGTAGATACTATTGTATTTCTCATTTTACAAATAGTTAAACTGAGGCACAAAATGTTAAAGGATTTGTCCAAGGTCACATGTTTATCAAGTTTTAGAGCCTGGCTCCATCCCCGGCATCTGGCTCCAGAATCTAAGCACTTAATCCCAATGCACATGCACTCCCCTGAATTACAATGACACATACAAATGGAAAAGCCCTGTTCCTTTCCTTCAGGATATTTATAGGCTCATCGGAGAGAAATGACAAACACCTATAGTACAAGACAGAAAGAGATTGGGATAATTAAGACATACACTTAGAGGATTTCTGAGTTATTTATAGAATAGGATTTTTTACATGTAGTTGGAAAAGGTGGCAACATTTGTGATGTGTTTCAGAGTTAATAGTGTGTTGACAGGATGGAAGAAAGAGAAAACAGGAGGCCTGGCTGCAGACAAGGAGAAGAGGTTCTAGGAAAGGTGCCTGGGTCCCTTAAAGTGAGAACAAGTAAAGGAAACAGCTCCTCCTTTATCATATGGGGAGCCCTTTCTGAAGATATGGGAAAAAATTCTAATATAAGTCTCTTGGTTATGGATAATACTTATCAAAATTTATGTTACAGAGATATTATTTGGTTTAACCTAATTTTTATGGAAGACACATGTATATTGTTAAAAAGTTAAGCGATCCTTTGAATTTACAACGCAAATCCAGAGTTGGGATCAAATGCTAACTTTTGACTTTTTCATAATTTTTAAAACATTATTTTGATTTTTAAAAATATTGAATTAAAATACTATGTTTTTATTACCATATCCCTAATAAATTGCCTGTGCTGTTTCTTCATCTTTCAGTTGTAGTCATTTTCTATTGATTAGGTCACTTTCCTTCCCTATCCAATCACATGTGTATCTTGTCCTTCACTCTCCATACTTCATATGGGGCACATAACAATTTTTAATATAGATATGAAACTGAATATATATATATATATATTCATTGTTTGTATTCTTCACTAACTGCTTCTCCAGATTCATTGGGTTTTCTATCGATTTCATTTTCTGAACACCCCCTTTCTTTTCCCTTCTGAGCTGCTGGATTCTGTATTGGTTGCCCTTTATGTTCCTGTTTGCACCATGTCTTCTCTTTCTTGGTTTTCTCTCTGCTTGGTAATAACAAATTTGTTAATAGTTCTCTGAGAAATGAGCTTGAGAGATAATTTTTTGTTGTTTCTTTTTCTTTTATTATTTTTTATTATACTTTAAGTTCTGGGGTACATGTGCAGATCTTGCAGGATTGTTACATAGGTATACACATGCCATGGTGGTTTGCTGCCTCCATCCCCCTGTCACCTATCTTAGACATTTCTCCTAATGTTATCCCTCCCCAATCTCCCCTCCCCCTTCTATCCCTCCCCTACCTCCCCACCCCCCACAGACCCCAGTGTAGATGTTCCCCTCCCTGTGTCCATGAGTTCTCATTGTTTGTTTGAGAGATAATCCTTTGAGGTATAGCAATGACCTTATTTCCTCCTAACACTTCATTGATATCTTGTTTAGCTAGCTCTAGAATTCTAGCTTTGAAACCATTTTAATCATATTTTAAAATGACTATTCCATTACTTTTTGTACTTCCAGTTTTCATTGAGAAGTCTATAGACATGCTGCTTTTTGAGCTTTTTATCACTGTCCTCCCAGGTGGCATCTAACATATTCTCTGCCTCAAGGCTCTAAAATTTCACAGTGGTATGCTTCCTATGGGTCTAATTTTATCTGATTTAGCTTTTATAGAATAAGCCCTTTGAATTTGGAAACTCAAGCACTTTATCTGTTGCATTTTGTGGAAATTTTCTTGAATTATTTTGTTGATAATTTTTTCTTTCTGTTTCTCTGCTCACTCATTCTAGAAATACTGTTATTTGCGTATTTGATCCCCTGAACTGATCCTGTAATTCTTTAAATTTTTCCCATATATTTTCCATTTCTTTTTGCTTAACTTTCTAGGAGATTTTATTAACTTTGTTTTCCAACTCTTCTTTTGTATTTAAAAATTTCTGTTATATTTTAATTTGGTGCATTTTATCTTTTGGTTGTTGTACATGTTTACTTGATATGTGTGATTATGTGTGGATAGATAGATATAATAAAACATATATAAACATGGATAAAAACAGATATAGCTGTGGTCTGGTTTTATGATTTCAGTATCTTCCTTCACTTTTCTGATGATAGTAATTCAATATACATTTATGTCTTCTACCTGAATATTCTCTATTTCTTTAGAGATGGCTTCTATCCTTGATAATCTGCTCAAGACTGACCATAAGATGTCAAATCTGATGAGAAACTCTGAAAAAGTGACTTAGTTTTGTCTACTATGACAAGGGTATCCCTTAATTCAGAGATGATAGAAATAAATATTGTTAATATTACTTTTTTTTTGCTCAGAGAGTATCAGTTGTCTGGCTGCATAATCTGATTGATTATTTTCATCCTACCCACTTTCATTCCTCTTTCTGGAGGTTCCAGTAAGGGTTTTTAGGTTCAATTCAAGTTTATTCTTGGTTTTTCCCATTGCAAGTCTACAATTCAGCTTCTACAATTTGCTAAATCTCTTATCACTTATCTGTGTATAGTCAACTTCCACAATTATAGTGTTCTTCACTTCTTTTTTTCCCTATCTTTTTGTGTATACCTTTAAATAATTACTGTCCTCATAGATTTCAATAAATAGTAAATGTGGAAATTACTGTTAAATCTACCATTTTTATTCAAAAGTTGACTTGAACTTTTTATCTACCTTCCAAAGGATTTTTTTCTTTTCTTGAGCATTCCAGGTAAATTTTATCTGCATACAGTGAGACCACTTAATATAGATACTATACTCCTTTTATTTCAATAACAGTTTCTTAAATTGTATCTTTAAATATGTCTTGTTTTTTTTTTTTTTTCAGTCACTCTAAGTATGTTTTTGGCTCTTGTTAGCCTACCCGTCCTATCAGCATGATTTCTTTCTCATTTGTCATTAACTTTTTATTTCTATTTCATTTTCTACAGCTTTCCTAATTTCTACCCTTCTATCCCTTAATAATAGCTATCCACAGTGCCTATTTTTTATTCTGAATTTATTTTCATACCTGATATAGTTTATTTTTTAATTATTTCTTTATTTCTTAGTTCTTTGAGCTGACGTTTCATCTTATCATCACATCCTTGATATCTTTTATTTCTGCCTTGTTGTTTATGAAGATAGAGACAAATGCTTCATATGTTTTTAAAAACAATTGCTTAATGTTTTTCTCAATTTCATGACTTTTTTTTTCTGGGGGAAAATGTAGTAGTAGTTTTTTCATCTAATCTTTTTTTTTTTTTTTTTTTTGAAACTTTGTGTCAGTGTTACACTATTTTTCTGTTTTAGATAAGTGATTCATCTCTGAAAAAAAATACATTTTTCCTGGACAAGCTATTCACCATAGATTTATTTTGGCCGGAGTGTTTGCTATAATTTTTGGCTTGCTGTTTTCCACAAAGAAAAGACATTGATTTTCTCTGCTGCCTCCGATTAAACCAGGGTTTAAGTGTTTAATTCTTTCTGTACCTCTGTCCTTTCTACTTGTCTGAAATAAAATGTTGCCATTAGGGTTTATTCTGCCTGCCCAGCTCACCTGAGTTCCTGAACTTAGAGTTGTAAATATAGAGTAAGTTTTAGGCCCTACATTTTCAGGCAGTGTATTTCCATGGTGCTTTCTGAGATCTACTGCCCGTGAACCCCATGGGCACTGACATTGATCAATTTAGCCTCTTTTTTCCACCTGGTTCCAAATGATCCTGCCTAACCTGAGAAGCCTTTGGAAATTCTAAATGTATTTTGGTGACTAAAGGAATTTTGGTGACTATGTATTATTCCATCTCTTCGTTTTTAAAGCAACAGTTAGCTGTATGTTATTTTTAGCACTCCCTAATGTTGTCTAAATAGCCTCATCAATGTTTAATTTACATTCCACAAAATTCTCTTTCTATATGTATACATTTTACTGGTATTAAGTTTATACAGTTATACAACCATTACCACAATCTAGTTTTATAAACTTTCCATTGCTCCAAAAGTTACCTTGTGCCTGTTTGTAATCAACTCCTAAGTGGTTGTGCGTTTTTGTTGTTGTTGTTCTTAAGATTTTAAAGTTTCTCATTTAAGACTGGGCATAATGCCTCACGCCTGTAATCCTAGCACCTTGGAAGACTGAGGTGGGAGGATCACTTGAGCCAAGGAGTCCAAGACCAGCCTAAGCAATATAATGAGACCCCATCTCAAAAAAAAAAAAATTAAAAGTGAGCCAGGTATGGTGGCATACCCCTGTAGTCCTAGCTACTCAGGAGGCTGAAGTGGGAGAATTGCTTGAGCCCAGGAGCACTGCAGTGAGCAGAGATCATGCCACTGCACTCCAGCCTGGGTGACAAGAGTCATACCCCATCTCAAGAAAACAAGAAACAAAAAGTTTCTCATTTACATAGCTATGATCATTTCAGAAATTAACTTTGCTGTTTTCATTATTAATAATTCTAAGAAGGCTGATGAAAATTTAATGTGGTAGAAGAGTATATAATTCAACATACAACTACCTCTTGGCATTTATTCTTCTTCTGTCAGGTTTTTTATAGAAGATTTTCCTAGAGCCTTTCAGAGAATCTTTCTCAGAGGGTAAGATCATGGGTGATGCACTTGAAGCACTGAGGTTAGTTTGGACACACTACTGTTCATTGCTGCTGTGATTTTGTTGTTGTGAAATGATTTTCCTTTGCAGTGTAATGTTCTGGAGCTTCCATGAAATCAACTGATAATTCTTTAAAGGAGAGGAAACCAGTTTATATTAGAAGTTCTGAATTATTTCAAGCAAATTAATATATTTTTAAAAATAAATTTTAAGTTTTTTCTTAGAACAATTTTGCTACATTCAAAATGTATCATGATCTGTAAAACTGAAAATCATGAGCATTCTATTTTTAATTTTATTTTCATCACTCTCAGTAGATACTTGGTTGAATAACTGTTTCCATGAACTGTAGTTTTCCGAAATCCCCCCAATAATTTGTCTTTCTCATAGTAAGGCACCTAAATGGCATGTTAGATACATTGAAATACTGAGAATATGTGGCCCAATTTATAATTGTTCCCATGCATTTCCAGGAATAAACAAAGATGAATTAAATAAACTAAAGGGTGTGTATCTCATTCTCTGAAGACTCCGAGCTAAAAAGAACAATCTCAAAAGGAGATTGGCACATCCTTATACTGCTATTTACAGAGCTGTCATTTACTGAGGGCTTTCTATTTGCCAGACACAATGCTAAACACTTTATATAGTTTTTTTTAATTGAATAGTGCTTCAATCTCCATTTAAATATTTGACATTTTCTCATTTTACAGAAAAGCAGACTGAGATTTAGACTGCAGGAAGAGGCTTAGAAATTGTGAAGCGAATATTCAAATCCATACCCTGATTCTACAGCCAAGCTTTTAAACATTCTTCTTTCTATCCTGTATAAATTGGACATCCCTATATGTAAAAGTTGAAAATTTGGATATGTTCTGTGATTCTTACTGACTTATAACATAAATTCAGGATGCTCTCATCATTACTACCTGGAGTATGTATGAATGCACGGCTTTTAAAGATTGTTCCCACCACTGTCTTTTCTCACTTATGATATTTATGCAAAGGAATATGTTTGCAAGATAAGCACCATATAGACATATTGGGCAGAAATGATGATGTAAGTTTACTTAGACATTCCAATACTAAGATATTATTTGTTTTATAACATAATGCCATTTTCATCAAATTGTGCAGGATATATCACTTCAATATCACTAAAGGAGCTGGACAAGCCTGCAATTTAACAGCTTACTCCTGAGCAATTTTTAAAATTTATTCTAGCATTTCTCCTTTTCTTAGTAATATAAAGCATGCCCTAAGAAAGAATAGTTTCAGAGAATCAATACTTTTTAGAGATGGTATAATTAGTACTCTATTACGATCAGAATTTGTTTTACCTTCCTACATAGAAAGAAAAAAATCCATGGGAAATTAGATAATGTAAAATATTGAAGCAATTTTAGGTAAAAAATATTAGTACTACGCAAATGGAGATATATAGCCCACTGCAAATTATGGATAATTTGATTTAACTTTGATCAAAGTTTTATATAAAAGTTGTCATGTGTTTTTCAAAAGAAAAAATTGGATGCAACCAGACTACTGCATCTTAAATCAAGTCAAAAATCTTTCTCAAAGTACCTACTGTTATATTCTTCAAAGTCAAATGGTGCTTATTTATTAATAAAAATGTGTCCAAGTATAGAAAATGGATCAGGAGAAATACCGGGGGTTAAGAATCTACCGTGGTATTAGTCATCTCCCTTTTAAGTCACCTTCTCTGCGAAAATCTTTCTGATTTCTTCCCCTTCTTCTTCTTCTCCCTCTTCTTCTTCTTCCTCTTCCTCTTTTTGTTCTTTCTTTTTCTTCTTTCTTCTTCTTCTCCATCTCCTCCTTCCCCTTCCCCTTCCCCTCTCCTTCTCCCTTTTTCCTTCTTCCTTCTTTCCTTTCTTCTTCCTTTTTTCCTTCCTTCTTCCTTCCTTCTTCATTTATTCTTTTTCTCTCTCTCTCTCTTTCTCTCTCTCCAGGCCCACATATCTACACGCATTTATGAACATACACATCAAAAAAGCATATCTAATTCTATGTGCATATATATGCATACTTTAAAAATAAAGTTCTTAATTAATTGGAGTATAGCAGAAAAATATATCTTAAGCAGCAGTTCAGTGAATGTTCACAAGTTAAATGCCCACACTGACCGCCATCTGGATAAATAAAAGAACATTAACAGCACTCCAGAAGCTTCCCTCTTCTTGATTCTTGATCATTATTCCAACAGCAAACAGTATAGGTTAGCTTTACCTGTTTCTGAATTTCACATAAATGGGATCATACAAAATGTATTATTTTGTTATATGGCTTCTTTCATTTGTTCATGAGGTTCATTCATGTTGTTGCAAGTCATATTTCAAGTATTTAATTGATGTATTGTTTTTCATTACATGAATATGCTACATTTATCTATTCCATTCTTGATGTAAAATTAGGTTATTTTCAGTTTTGGAATATAAATAATGCAGCTATGAAAATTCTTCTATATATATTTAGAGGTGTGTGTGTGTGTATATGTGTCTATATATATAAATATATATATATATGTATTTTATTGGGCATATATCTAAGAGAAAATTACTGAGTCATAGGGAATATGTATGTTCATTTTAGTTGATATGGGTTTTCCAAGTGATAGAACCAAGTTACAGTCTCACTAGCAGTGTATGAGAGTTCCAAATCTTCCACTGCCTTGACAATGCATGGTATTATCTATCTGTTTAGTTTTAGACATTTTGTGGATCCATCATATTATATCATTGCAATTTTAAGTTGCTTTATCTTGATGATGAATAAAGTAGAGAATGTTTTTATATGTCTATCGAGTATTTGCATACCCTTTTGTGAATTATGCATTCAAGTGTTCTTTCCCATTTTTCTGCTAGGTTTGTCTTTCCTTTTATCCTTATTTGTACAAGTTTATTATATATTCTGGGAATTAGTTATTTTTCATAAAATCTTTAAAAATTTTTTCTTCCTGCTCTGTAATTGACCTTTTTATTTTCTTAATGGTGTTTTTGAGGAACAAAGTTAATTTTAACATAATGCAATATATTAGTCTGTTTTTATGGTTAGTGCCTTATGCCCTATTTACAAAATTTTCACCTACCCAAAAGTCATGCGGATATTTTCATGTAAGTTTTAGATACTTTTAAAAGCCTTTTTCTAAAATAAACTTTTATATTTACATCAACAGGTCATCCATTGTAGGATGTAGGGGGTCAGTTTTTACTTTTTTCCCTTGTATGAATATCCAACTGACCTGGCACTTACTACTTAAAAGACCACCATTTCTCCAAACTGTAAGCTCTATTTTATATATCTATTACTTTGCTAAATTTTTTCAAGTCTCTTCTTCCTATGTTTTTCATAAATCCCTTTTCATGCTTCTTGCAGTATGTCTATCAATGATTTTATTTTTTTCTCCCATTTTCCTTAGCTCTGCCAGTATACTATTTATCTTCTTTAAGCTTATTTGTCTATTAATTGAATTATTTTTTGAAGAGGCTGTTTTTTATAATTTGTGTACAATTTTTACCTGCTTCTGAAGAGTATTCTTAAGTTTGCAATATTTCTTTCTCCTTATTCATTAGAATATTTGCAGACATCTAATGCTGCTGCTAGCCTTTTTTCTCCTTTTCCACCTATTTTTCCTCATCCTACCTTTTTTCTTCTTTTTCTTATTCATAATAACTTGAGTGGGTATAATAAAGGCTTCTTAATTAACTGGCAGAGAAGGAAGAATCAGCTGGCAGTTTGAATTTTGTCCTCATAACTACATTTTTTAAAATTTTTGTTTCTGCCTGAACTAGTGAATTTGTTCTAGACTAGCAGAAAGCCTTTTAGTTTCATAAGGATGTAACACATTTCCATTTTGGATATGATACTTTACATCAGGAGTGTAGATCAGTGTAGTTTCTGTTCCACCTTATCTTACCAAGAACTTACTCGATAAAAATGGTAAGTTTGGATGCTACATAAAATTTAAGACTCCTCTGGCAAATAGCTTCGTATTGTCATTCCAAACAACAGGTCATTGGTTTTCCTCCTTAGGGTGAATTGCTCATTTTGGAAGATTCATACAGTATCCATTCTGTGTCACTCCTTCTCTGTAATCTGTTATGGGGTTACGGACATAGTCAATTCTTGTTTTATTCATTGCTGGAGGTTTGTTTGCAATCTTTGAGCCTATGAACCTGACATTTATGCTCTCACTCAATATGGAAATCAAAAAGTTGATTGTATAGAGCTAGAGAGTGGAATGTTGGTTACCAGGGGCCGACAGACTTGGGGAGAAGGGTTGGGGAGGTTTCATCAAATGATACCACATTTCAGTTAGATAGGAGGAATAAAGTCAAGCGATCTAGTGTGACATGATGAGTATAGTTAATAAAAATATATTGTATTCTTTAAAATGCTAAAAAATAGATGATGAATGTTCTTACCACAATAATAACTATGTAAGGTAATGAGTATATCAACTGCCTAGACTTAATCATCCCACTATATATATATGAATATATATATATATGATTGAAGTATACATATATATATATATATATATACACACACACACACATATATACATATACTTCAAAACATGCGGTACCTAAGTACATGTTAAGTATATATAATTTCATCTACCAATTACAAATAATAAAACTATTTTAATGTTTTAAAAATATAAATATTGCAAACCATTTTTACTATGAAAAACAATACCAAAACTTTATTAAATATTTTTATTTGGATGCTTTAGTTTAGTGCTGGTTTTCTTTTAAAATTAATCCTGTTTTCTCCTTTATTTTATTTTATTTTTTACTTTTCAGATGCAACAACTGTTCCATGAAAATTATGAACACAATCGGAAAGGTTACATCCAAGATCTTCACAATAGCAAAATCCATGCAGCCATAACACTTCATCCCAACAAAAAGCCTGCGTACCAATACAGGCTGCATAATTACATGCTCAGCCGCAAAATTTCTGAGCTTCGCTACCGCACCATTCAGCTCCACAGGGAGAGTGCCCTGATGAGCAAGCTCAGTAACACAGCAGTGAGCAAAGAGGACCAGCAGCTAGGAGTAATACCTTCTTTCAACCACTTCCAGCCTCGGGAGAGAAATGAAGTGATAGAATGGGAGTTCCTCACAGGGAAGCTCCTTTACTCAGCAGCTGAGAACCAGTCCCCTCGACAGAGCATCAGTAGCATTTTAAGAACAGCACTGGATGACACCATCCTACAGGTGATGGAGATGATCAATGAGAATGCCAAGAGCAGAGGACGGCTTATTGACTTCAAGGAAATTCAGTATGGCTACCGCAGAGTTAACCCCATGCATGGGGTGGAGTACATTTTGGATTTACTCCTTTTATACAAAAGACACAAGGGAAGGAAATTGACTGTGCCAGTGAGACGTCATGCCTATCTTCAGCAGTTGTTCAGCAAGCCTTTCTTCAGAGAAACTGAAGAGCTAGATGTCAACAGTCTTGTGGAGAGTATTAATAGTGAAACTCAGTCATTCTCATTTATATCTAATTCTTTAAAGATATTATCTTCTTTTCAAGGTGCCAAAGAAATGGGAGGGCACAATGAAAAGAAAATACACATTCTTGTCCCTCTCATTGGAAGGTATGACATTTTCTTGAGATTCATGGAGAATTTTGAAAACATGTGTCTTATCCCAAAGCAGAATGTAAAGTTGGTCATTATCCTTTTCAGTAGGGATTCTGGCCAAGATTCCAGCGAGCATATTGAGCTGATAAAAGGATACCAGAACAAGTACCCCAAAGCAGAAATGACCCTGATCCCAATGAAGGGAGAGTTTTCCAGAGGTCTTGGTCTTGAAATGGCTTCTGCCCAGTTTGACAATGACACTTTGCTGCTATTTTGTGATGTTGACTTGATCTTCAGAGGAGACTTTCTCCAACGATGTAGAGATAATACAATTCAGGGACAACAGGTGTACTATCCCATCATCTTTAGCCAGTATGACCCAAAGGTAGCAAATGGGGGAAATCCTCTCACTGATGATTACTTTGTATTCTCAAAAAAGACTGGATTTTGGAGAGACTATGGATACGGAATCACCTGTATTTACAAAAGTGATCTTCTGGGTGCAGGTGGATTTGATACCTCAATACAAGGCTGGGGACTAGAAGATGTAGATCTCTACAATAAAGTCATTCTATCTGGCTTAAGGCCCTTCAGAAGTCAAGAAGTAGGAGTGGTGCATATTTTCCATCCAGTTCATTGTGATCCTAACTTGGACCCTAAGCAGTATAAGATGTGCTTAGGATCCAAGGCAAGTACTTTTGCCTCAACCATGCAACTGGCTGAACTCTGGTTAGAAAAACATTTGGGTGTCAGGTACAATCGAACTCTCTCCTGACAGTGCAGGCAAAACATTTTGCCTTTTTAAAGGGGAGTTTACCTCATTGTCTGTTGTTATTATTTTTATTTTAATATTGTTATTTTTATTATTATTATTGTTGTAATTTTATTTTGTTGTCCTGGTCTTAAACTACTCTTGGTTGTCTTCCAAAGGGTGTTTGTTGACCTCAAGCAAGAAGAGTCTGCAGTTCACTGATGTTTCAGATTTCTACTGAAGTCAATATGTGTTATTACTTTTATATATCTTTATTTGAGATTGAGTTAAATCATGGCAATCAAATGACTTTTGAAGCTCATTCATCACAAGAGACACCTCTGAAGAGTGTTCTCTTGGGGCTTAAAGATGCAATATAGACTTTTATTTGGTTTCTCAAATTCAATGTGATACAAATATTTACTGGTGAAAGGTACCACAAAAGTGCTTTATGCTTCCTATGGGGAAGGGACTCTGTAACATAAACTTGAGTTTTGTAATTTATACAAGGACTTAAATATATAGACAATAATTTTCTTCATCTTTAGAGTTTTTAAAGTAAATGAACACCTATGATTGTATGTTTATTTTTTAAAAAAAAGTTTTAAAAATTGAGGAGTTTTGTTCCACAAGCAACCGGTACTGGCTACCCTGGTCTTACGACAACTATGAGCTCCTCACAACTGTCTGCTATAAATGCGAATGAACTTTATTTTCTCAAGGAAATATGATTTAATTAAATATTCATGTACATTTTAGAAGCTTTATGAAACAATGTCCTTCATTTGCTGGCAAGAAGATAAAATATGACAGAACCTGTTTATTTATAATAAAACACAGGTATAGCAGTATTCTTTTTCAAAAACACTGAAAAGGTTTTGTTGGTTCCTTTTAGTCATACTTGATATGTTTCTGTTCATATTCACCAAAACATGCTTGCTGAGCAGGCTTGAAAAGTTAACAAGGGATTATGGTATGTTGTTTGTATTATTATACTGGAAACCCTAGCCTTCATAAGTGATTAAAATGAGCAATTTCTTTACTCAATAATTTACAATCTGGGAGAAGCATCCTTCCTCAATCTCTTCAGCTTTGGGATCAAGCTGACCCAAGAACAGTTCGAAAATTGCCTTTAATATGGGTTGGAAGGTATCTCAAAAGTCTCTGAAGAAAATATGAATATAACATCAACTTTACAATTATTAAAAACACTTCAGGAAATCTCATTTAATTTCACATATCATTCTTTCTTTGACCTGGATCAGTGGTGTCCAGTTTCCAGAAAAGTGTAATTGAGGTAAAGAAGTGTTAAGAGAAAGTGAGCATCCATGCAAAGGAGTGTCATTAAGGCATATTTAAAAAATCTTATTTCATAAATAGGTAATACATTTGCATGGTTCCAAAATCAAACAAAATTTTTTAAATGCCTAAAGCTGTTGACCCCACTCCTCATCTACCCATATCTGTCTCCTGACCACACATAACCACTGTTTGGCTTTGTGAGTGTTGTGTACATGACTTTCTAGTTTCTGAAGCACAGATTTTTTTACCCTCTATACACAAAATGTAGTATATTACACATATTGTTCTGCACTTTGATGTTCTGTTTCTACTTAATGAAGAAATAATTTGCATCAAAATTGATTTCAAAGTGATTTGTTGTAAATCGTTGCCATTATTTTTAACTGAATGCCATGAGGCCACGTATTATTTGCCCTGATGATGAGTTCCTTACATGTTGACAACCTGTTTTACTAAAGACATTTTGGGAGCCTTAACAAATAGCACTGCTTAATATTAAGACAAACAGGATGGCAGTCTCCTCAACTATAACTTATAATCTTAATAATGTCAAGTTCATTAGAAAAAAATTAATCACATTTTGAGATGTTAAAATGCTCATATTGACAGGGCCAACAATTCAAACTGATCTCTGCCCTAATATTGTCTCTGGCTTTCACAAACCCTCACTTTAATCGCTTATTTTCCTATATTACAAGACTTAGCTCTCTTGCAGGCTTTATTTTCCTGAACAGTAAATATATTAACATTCAGTAAACATAGTCATTTGGGAAGCGCTATTACCAAATAGTATTAATTATTTTGTTAATGAAGAAAATAAATCAGTGACTGATCTGCAACTCAGACAAATGAAATATGAGGGAGTTTTGCAGAGGTAATAAATGTAAAGCCCTAGTTTAAAACATTCCAAGACTTAGAGCATTAGGAAGCAGCTGCCAGGGGAAGAAATGGCATTCTGTATTATATGATGAAATCATGCCGATGAAACAAGGGAATGCAGAGACTTTGAACTTAATTACACATGTACACACTATACTGTTAGTATAGGCGCATTTAAAATCTATTATATAATTTTGCATTCAGCCTTCATATAATCTTTTTCAGGCAATGCAGTATTACGTGACTGAAAATACAGGGAGAATGATGTTAGTAAAATCGAGTGTTTTTCTATCCATGTGGTATCAATTTCCTAAAGCTTCTACGTTTGAAGGGCAACACACTATATGAATGCAACCAAAAAAAGCACAATATATGGAGGTGCAGTAGTCCATACATTGTGGTGTTACCTTATCTGGATGGCTGTAGATGTTCTGTTTCAATGTCACCCCAAGAATCATTTCATCAGCCTTCAATGTCATCTTATTCATCATCTGCTGTCCACTCAGCACCACACTATGCATTTTATTTTTAAGTTTAATTCTCAGAACAGCTCTCAGAATATCAGTATTACTTTCTTCATTAAACAGATATGGAAGCTGAAGCCACACATGGTTAAGTAACTTGTCCCAGATTCATACAGTTGGCATGCTGTAGAGTTAAGATTTAAGCAAAAGCCTGTCTGAATCTGAAGTGCCTGTTTTTTCACTCTACCACATGGCTTCTCCATTGCTGGAGGGAGATACAAAACAGTGGGGAAACAAAGGGATTCCTGAAACCATGTTCCTATGAGATCCACTATTCAGCTTGCTCCTGCTGAATGCCTTTTCTGTACAGAGCTAAATTTACATGTTTGCTCAGTTAAAGCCTCTTCAGGCTTTAATCTCAGGTGTCTACCACTTTGCTAGATCCTTCTGTGTACCATTGTGTCAGGGAAGGGTAGGGTTTTTCCGTCTACCTGCTCAAACATCGCTGAACTTCAGCCAGGAAAAAACTGTCCAGAATTTCTGATGCCAACAATACTCCTTCTATATCATCTCAGCACCTGAGTGTCGAAACTGTCCACGCTGATGAACACCACCAAATTATTGCTTGACTATTTCTGTCACTTTGCCCATATGGACTTGTTATAAGCAATGTTGCCAATGCTGAAATAGTTATGAATATAGGAGTTGAGTCCATTATGCCTAGTTAATAGATAGGGAACTACAGGAAGGAAACACCCAAATGTGTAGACTGATAGCCCAACCAAGAGAATAAATATTCCCTGGAAAGGTAAGTTATGAAGTTGCTCAGTTTTTAGCATATGAAACCTGGAGGCCATCTCTAGATAGCAGCCCCATGGCTGGGCCTCTCTCATTTCATTTTCAGAGGAGACCTGGAAAGTTCTTTCTTCTAGGAGTAGCAGTCACTAGATGAAGTTCCCTCCTAATGGTTTCAGATTGCTCAGGTGAGAGGCTGTGGGTCTGCCTGCGCTGTTCAACCCTCAGCGAGGACTTCCTTGTCCTGGGGGCTATATTCTAAGGTAGACCTGGATCTAGAAAGAGATTGTTGTCTCTCTTCCTTTTCTCTTCATACACAACAGAAAATATGCCTATGCAGATAAAATATAAATAATCAACAAAATATTCGTAGCTCCATATTGACCTTGATAATAAGATTTATATGGGGAAATAAAGGTTTCAACATGTTTTACATTATATGGCCAAGCTACATTTATTATCTTGCCACCTCCTCCTTTCTAAGTCACTGCACCTGTGGCCCTGCAACTTACAGGAACCTCATGTGCCTTATCCTAGCAATGTCTATCATGATTTCAGGTAATCTGAAGAATTGTCCACTTAATCTCTCATTTGTGCTTAATTATTAATGGCACATCTCTTCAAGATGTAGCCTGCGATTATGGATATTACAGAGTGAATGGGAAAAATGGTGTCCTGAGGGACAATAAAATAATTTGTTATCAGTTCTTAGTGCTGCTGACTTTCCTACCTTCCCCATCCATACTGTTATTAGCATTTAATTCCTGCCGAACAAGTGTTGGAGTATTCTGCCTGTGCTGAGGCCAGGAGCCTCCTAGACCTTTATTTTCAACCAGTGGAAATAGTGGTGCCAGATTGGTGCCTGTGTTGTTCTGCCTCTGTCTGCCCCACAGCCTCTTTCACATGCTGGCTGTGCTGCCAAGCTTGTCGCGACAGATGGTTGGAATGATTTGAGGAACCGGCAATGATTCATGCTCCCAGGTGGTTATACAGTCAGCATCTGCATCAAGCAACAAACTACTTGGCACTAGCACAAAGTACCAGGATATTCTATTGTCAACTTCAATTTGACACCCAGTTGTCCATTTCCCTCTTCCTTTCTGATCTCAAAAGCTGCCAAGGTCTAAGACATATGTGGAATTCTACTCCATGCAGGATTTTATTTCAATCAAATTCAGTCAATAAGTACTGTATTCATAGGTTGGTGTCAATGCTGAGATTCTTCGGTTTTGTTATCCATTATACCTGAGTATACATTTTTGCTATTCCTTTCCATCCAACCCCCATCTTTATAGGTTCATTTCTGGAGGATTTGGTAAACATCAGATTAGAATGATAAAATTGTATATAAAATGGTCCTATTATAAAACGACTTCCAACAGAAAAAAAACTAACACAGTAACAACAACAACAAATAAACCACAATACTTGCTCATATCTGTAATGTTGACTGATTAGCAAATACTTATTGAGAACTTGATTGGGAACAATACTCTCAGGTGGAAACTCCAAACCTGTGAAAACATGCATCACATGGAAGCAAACCTCCGTACTTTTAGGCCTCCTTCCTCAGGGCTGTTCTTCATCTCTTTCTCAGTTCTTCCACAGCCACTATCCCTCAGACTCCCACAAACACGTTTTCTTATTTTGTCCAAGTGGGGGTAAATGTGTGTTTATACCAAATGAAATCTAAGACCTATAGCCGAATTACAAATACAGATGTGAATCTACCTCAGTTGCTGCGTTTTGATTCTTGCAACAAAGGTTCAAATTGACATTAGTCAAAAATAACTCAGGACCAAAGGTTCATATAAAAATGAAAAGTACTTCAAACTGTAGGGTTTGCCACTACCCCAATCAAAAGTTCACATAAAAATGAAAATAAATACCACCAACCATAGGGTTTGCCACCACCCCCAATAATTTTTAGTATCTAATCTATTAAATGCTCTCTCACCAAAATGGCTCTCAAGTTCTTTTCCCTTTCCTTTCCATACCCACCAAAGTGGATCCAACACCTACTTCTGAAAGAAGTATCTTTAATAAATAGTAAATAAACAAAATGTTAAAGACATGGTACTAAGAAACTGCATTATTTTCTTTTTTTTAACTTGGCTCCTAGCTTTCACACCATTATAACATTTTGACCTACTTTAAAAACACTTTTTCCTTTTTTTTTCCTGCCATTAAGAACTTCCCTGTCTCTCTAACTTAGAAACTAGATGATACAAACTTTATGCAGTTTAGACTACAAGTTTTTTTTTATTTTTTTTTTATTTTACTTTAAGTTCTGGGGTACATGTGCAGGTTTGCAGGATTGTTACATAGGTATACACATGCCATGGTGGTTTGCTGCCTCCATCCCCCCTCACCTACATTAGGTATTTCTCCTAATGTTATCCCTCTCCAATCTCTCCACCCCCTGCTATCCCTCCCCTAGTCCCCCACCCCCTAAGAGAACCCAGTGGGTGATGTTCCCCCCGCCTTGTCCATGTGTTCTCATTGTTCAACACCCACTTATGAGTGAGCACATGCAGTGTTTGGTTTTCTGTTCTTGTGTCAGTATGCTGAGAATGATGGTTTCCAGCTTCGTCCATGTCACACTTACTCTAAAACTGACCACATAATTGGAAGTAAATCACTTCTCAGCAAATGCAAAATAACAGAAATCATAACAACCAGTCTCTCAGACCACAGTGCAATCAAATTAGAATTCAGTATTAAGAAACTCACTCAAAACCACACAACTATATGGAAACTGAACAACCTGCTCCTGAATGACTACTGGATAAATAATGAAATGAAGGCAGAAATAAAGATATTATTCGAAACCAATGAGAACAAAGACACAATGTACCAGAATCTCTGGGACACATTTAAAGCAGTACCTAGATAGAAATTTTAGCACTAAATGCCCATATGAGAAGTGAGGAAAGACCTAAAATCGACATCCTATTGTCAAAATTAAAAGAGCCAGAGGAGCAAGATGAAACAAATTCAAAAGCTAGCAGAAGACAAGAAATAGCTAAGATCAGAGCAGAGCTGAAGAAGATAGAGACACACACAAAAAAAAAAACCTTAAAAAAATCAATAAATCGAGGAGCTGGTTTTTCAAAAAGATCAACAAAATAGACCGCTAGCCAGACTAATATAAAAGAAAAAAGAGAAGAATCAAATATATGCAATAAAAAATGATAAAGCAGATATCACCACTGATTCCACAGAAATACAAACTGCTATCAGAGATTACTACAAACAATCTTTGTACATAAATCAGTTAATCTAGAAGAAATGAATAAATTCCTGGACACTTACATCCTTCCAAGACTAAATCAGGAAGAAGTTGAATTCCTGAATAAACCAATAACAAAGACTGAAGTAGAGGCAGCAATTAATAGCCTACCATCCAAAGAAAATCCAGGTCCAGATGGATTCACAGCTGAATTCTACCAGACATACAAAGAGGAACTGGTACCATTCCTTTTGAAATTATTCCAAGCAATACAAAAAGAGGGAATCCTCTCTAACTCGTTTTATGAGACCAACATCATACTGATACCAAAACCTGGCAGAGACAAAACCAAAAAAGAAAATTTCAGGCCAATATCCATGATGAACATCGATGCAAAAGTCTTCAATAAAATACTGACAAACTGAATGCAACAGCATATTAAAAAGCTTATTCATCACAATCAAGTAGGCTTCATCCCAGGGATGCAAGGCTGGTTCAACATAGGCAAATCTAGACTACAAGTTTTTAGTATGAGCATTGAGAAGTTACTGTTATATAATTCAGGAGCTTGAGGTACAAAGCTGACATACATTTTTCAACTCTTTTTCTTTAGTAACTTTGGCCTATTTAAAGTGTGCTGGAATATACTTCTTCTTTTTAGTTGACCGAAATCCCAGAGGCTTTTCTACAGCCTCTTAGTTTTTAGACCAGAAACTGAAGGCTGAGAAGTTTGAAACTCTTTGATCCCCTTCAAGTGCTTCCATTTCTCAATTAATCTTTTCAACATTATATTCAGGCCTGTGCTTTAATGAAAAAAAGTTTTGCATGAAAATATTTACTGAAATCATTTATTTAAAGAAAGAGACTTCATGAATAAAAATTAATGCATATTTTTAGAAACTATTTTGCCTTTGCAAACTAAATAATTTATAATAAATTATGTTTATATATTTTTCTTATTTCTCATCATTATATTGAGTGAAGAATATTAAATAATTATGTTTTAGTTATTGCTATTTTCTCAATATCAATAATGTTCACAATTTTATATTCTACCTATGACAAGCAGATTCCTTTTAATAAGCCTAAGAGATCAGAAAGGGCATGTGATAAAAATGGAAAGAAATTACTAGTGCTCATCATCATCATTCTTTTCTTTTATGCCTGTTCCCACCCAATGTGCAGTCAATTTAGAAAAAGGTCATTTTGCCTTCAGACACTTCTATTTGTCACTTCATACAAGAAGCCACTTTAATAATGGAAGAGAAAAAGCAAAATGCCTTTTTAATTATTATTTAGCAGTTACTGTTCATTAAGTGCTTACCTATTCTGCACTGTTACTCAGAAAAATTATTGTCTTTGAGCTTCATCAGCTCTAAGGTAGGTATCATTATCCTATTTTACAGGGAAGCAAAATAAATTTCAGAGATTCATTTTGCTCTCCAAAATGAAAATGTCTATATTTGAGCAGAGGCTCAACCCAGCTGAAATGTGTTTGTCTCATCTGCTGCAGATGGCCCCAGAAAGTCCATCTGTGTCTGGAGTACATACTTTCCCCAATACACGGTAAGTTAGGCAGGATAGAGTATCTATCCAACCACCTTCAGAGATTCTTTAGTGGGCTCTTTAAGCAAGACTGGTATGTATTTATATTAGTATCATGTCATTGATGGCATATTTCTGGTGGCAAAATTTTCTTCCTTCCTTCCTTCTTTCTTTTGCTGAGCTAACATACACCAAAGACTTATTTGAGATAAAGTGCCACTATAACATCTCATTTTGTTCAAACTACTGTCTCAACAGCATCAATCTAGAGCAAATAACTGGATTGTTCATAATGCCACAATTCATGATTTTGCCACAGTAAAACATCCTAAAAAAGACAGTGTATTATGAAAATGAGACTCACAGATAGTGGGACATAACTACAAGAAGGACTTCAAAACTCCCCAGACTATATATCTTTTAGAATAAAATCACATGCTTATATGTTTTTTAAGTGTTTAATTAATTGTGCTTACTTTTCACCTAAATACGTTTATCAAACCTATTCGTTTATGCTTCTAAGATGTATGATTCATTGTTTTTACTCTAAAAGTTCCTATATATTTTCTTAAGTTATTAGTCTATTATTTAATGATGTAACTTTTGACTGAGTCATGTGGAAAAATGTCAAATTCATTTTTGAAAAAGCAGATATTCTGGGACATTTATGACAACATTTTTGATAAGAAAAAAAGTTCTAGACTGGATGTGGTGGCTCATGCCTGTAATCCCAGCACTTTGGAAGGCTGAGGTGGGCAGATCACTTTAGCTCAGGAGTTTGAGACCAGCATGGCCAACATGGTGAAGCCCTGTCTCTACTAAAAATATAAAAATTAGCCAGGCATGCTGGCATGAGCCTGCAGTACCGCAGGAGGCTAAGTCACATGTTAACATGTTACCATTGCTTGAGGGAGAATTAAGAACGGACATAAAGAATACCAGTTTTTTGGTTATTACTGTTATTTGTGGTGGAGAGTTCTATTTTGGTTGCACATTCTCTCAGAGACCTTATTACATGCAAACATAATGTCTTTAATTGCCTTTATAATTTATTATTTTAGTATTTATTTCAATGTTTTACTGTGTGTTCCCCTGATCAAAATGCTCAAGCAGAAAGGAAAGGTGATCTTACAAATATATTTTAGGTTTTTGCTAAACTTTCATTTGTTCTGATTAGCTATTGCTGCATAATCTACTACCCTCAAAACTTAATGGCTTAAAACAAACATTTTTTATTGTTCATGATTTTTGGGGTCAGGAATATGGGAAGGGCTCAGCTGATCCCCATGGCATCCTCTGGAATGGCTAAGGCTGGATAATCCACCCCAAGATGGCCTCTTCACTCTCTTGTCTAGAACTTTCATGCTCTTCATCCCCTCTCTCTCTCCACAAGATGTCACATCCCCCAGAGCCTCTTCATATAAGGAGATCCTGTTAACATGGCTGCCCCAAGGTAGCTGAGTTTCTCACTTGGCAACTTGAGTAACCAAAGCCAAGTGTCCCAAGAGATCAAGGCAGAGTCTGGAAGCCTTCTTATAACCCAGCTTTGTAACTTGAACATATTCTATTCATGAAGCCAGTCACTGAGAAGGGTGGAGTTCCATTCTACCTCTCAATAAGAATTATTGCAAAGAAACTGTGATCCATACATTCAACATGCCCAGAAAATTGCTTCAACTCCATCTCTGCCTCTCCTGAAAACTCCGTAGTAAATCAAGAGAAAGAAATGCTTATTCTCTTCAAAGTTTGACATTTTAATCCCAGTATTATATCAAATTGAAACAAACAAAATTATATGCTCAGCTATAAAGACAAAAGACCAAGAATTGTTAACTTTTTTCTCAAGAAGAAAGCAGGTGGCCTCATGGAAAAAAAGTTTAAAGGGCAGTTCACAAAACACTTTTTATAAAAGTTAACACTCAATGTTAACCATCATGGATGTATTTACACAACATTTAGAATACTGATCATTAGTGAGTAATTCATAAATAAAAACTATCTCTTAGCCTTATTACTCAAACAAACTAATATTGCCTAAAATGTCTGTGTCAGTTATGGATGATGTAAGTACTTAAAGAGAATTACATCATCAGCCCCTAGAGTTTGGAAATCAAGCCATGCTTTCTTAGGCATATAACTATTATATTTCTGAGAAATAGCTCCCAATATGCTATTGGGCCTTACTCATGACAGAACATCAGATCAGAGTACAAAATATTCATGCTATCTTAGCTGTCTCTCATGAACTAGGCTCTATCTTCTCCATTAAGCTACAAAATTCAGCACCAAGGGCAGCATTCAAGTAGGTGGTGGTGGCGGCATGTAAGATTGGCCTTAAGCAGATCCCAAAGTAAACCACCTAAGCAGGTGATTGATGCTCTTAGTGCATGCACTCCCACACCTCTCTACACATCTCCCTCAGCATATATCTGTGGAATCACGTCAAGCTCTCCCAGACAGAGTTGACTGAAGAAGGTTCGCAGGTGAGTATGAAAAATATGCTGGCACCAGCCACAAATGAACTGCTATATATAATGCAGTATTTCAGGGGTATCCTTGGATAGTACCCCATTGGCTATGTCTTCAGACGATATATCTGAAGGGCCTAGAAAAAAGGAATGGCAAGAAGTATGAGTGTGGACTGATTTGTGAATAGTAGCAAAAGTTTGGGTAAAATGATCTGGTAATCTGAAGAAACGGATTTGAACACATTTTAAGTATGGTAGTCTCAGAATTGGCCCAGAGCATAAGAATATGTGTGTCCTACATAAATTATTCATCAAGGGCACACACTTAAGACAATACTTTCAATAATCAGATGGACAATATGACACATCATAGGGATGTTTGTTACCCACTCTCCCATTACTTCACTGCTTATTTGGTCAAAAGGTTAATGAGAAAAGTGGCCACAGAAACCAGACTGAAAGTTACATGTTTGCTCAACAACCTTGGCTTTCCCTCACTAAAGCTGATCTGGCACACCCACTGCTGAGGCCTATTCTATTAGCAGGAGCAAAAACTGACCTTTTCTCACCAGATTAGGAGAACATGACAGACAGCCATATCATTATGGATGGGACAGAAATTTGCCCTCACAGGAATAAATATTTATTCTAAATATGGAGCTTTCTTTTTCAGACAATCTGACAACCCCAAATGGCTTATTTGCCATCATTTTATCCCTTCTATTTTACCTTTAATAAAGAACATTTACAGTAAAAAGTGAGAAAACAGGCTGATTACTTAGGAATTCATTACAGCGTGGCGCCACTGTCAATAAATCTTAGGTATGACACTGGTTGGGTGACAACAAATTGCAAATTTAGGGTGCTATTCTACAGGTTGCTTTATGAGCTCCAAATCAACAACATGTATCTGGTTTTTCTTTTTTCCAGGGACAGAATATAGTGACTTAAAGCACAGTACTATTTCTCTTAAGAACACTCTTGCAAAGATTTTGCTTTCATTTTTCTCTAGTTATGCTTTTGGCTGATTAGAATTCTTGGTTTCCAAGGAATGAATGCTTAAACAAAGGCTCAAGATAATGGTTCTGTTGACCTGGATGCTGAGCCTGTCAGCTGGCCTTTGGGGCTCCCTGTTTCCCGGTACCAACGAGCAAAGGAGATTGATAAAGTATCTATGGCAACTGATCTCAGAGTGAGCATAACTGATGTTTCTACAAAAAAAGGGGAAGCATAAACTCTGTCTAAAACCAGGAGTTTCTCTGGGAGGGGATACCTCCTAGCACTTCCACATCCAGATAAAAAGTCTCATTAAAGTTTCAAAGCAACCAATACAATAAAAATGACCAATGTTCAGCCTCCATTGGGAGAAAAGTATGTCACTCAATCTAACGAAGCTGAAGAACATGTTAATTATAAATACCAACTATGGCCTCACAAAACCAAAAGTAGAAACAACTAGAGCAAAACCACCCATGTTTGTTTATTTTTGTTTTTGTTATTTGTATTTTTATGTATATTAATCCATTTTTCTTGTTCTTCTTTTTTGTTAGTATTATTTCATTAAAATGAGTTGGTAGTGGTTACATTTTTAATTTTATCCTTAGTTTTCACAATATTAGAGTAGGACTATGACTACATTTAGATGAATAAAAAACACTTAGCTATAGATAGTTACTAATGAGATGAAGAATGTATTTGGATATTTAGGAAAGGAGTAGTTTTGTAGATGAATTTTACTCAAGGCAAAAATGTTTTAAAAAGAGCACCTTTAAAAGATGAAGCATGCAATCTTAAATAAAGATATAATTTTCTAACATCTTTATTCACCAACTATCACAGCATCAAAATATATAAAGCAAAAACGTTAGTAGAAAGTCACAACAGTTGTAGGTGAATTTAAATAAACTGTCAGTTATAACTGATGAGGTAGACCAAAATATGTAAGAGTGCATGTAATATAATAAATCATACGGTTGACCTAATCAATATATCTCAAACACAATACCCTGACAACAGAGAACACATTTTCTTTATATATTCCTATGAAACTCTTCAAGAACTGATTATTTATTAGGCTACCAAGAAAACCTAAGCAAATTCAAAAAAGTGGAAATCATGTAGATCATATTGATCTGCTTTCTAATATAACCTAAATATTTGCTTTTGTTTCACAATCATGTAACTCACAGTTTTACTTTTAGAAATCATTTTGCTGTTAAAACACTTAATAGAGAACTTGGAGAAAAAGAATGGAAATGCTTATGAGGAAATTGCTTCTGGCTCCTACACTGGAAAGAGTAGAATCAACTTATTGCATATTTTCCCCTCAGGGAATAAAAAGAATACATTCTTACTCTTACTTAAAACAAACAGAACCATTTACAATTCTTTCATTTTTCTCTTAATAAGCTTTCAGCTCAAGTTAGGCCAGTACTAACAAGCAGAACTTTCCCTTGGGAAAGATATCTGAAAAAAATTATTACTTTATTCTATTTTCCTTCCAAATTATTTTACTCATTATAAACTTGGTCTCAGAATATCCTAGACTAAATCAAACAGGCCTCTGCAATAAAAATGGAGAATTGCAGCTACTAAGGTGAAGCAGATAAAGGAAAGAAGAGTTTACTCATGTTCCCCAAATTTCAATATATTTGAAAAGTTATTGATTACTCTCAATACTCTAGATTACCTAAGTGGACAGAAAATATATCTGTATATATTTGATTTCTCTACAAGTTGTTCATACTTTATTTCTCCAAACATGGTCTTTTTAAAAAATCTAGTAATATATCTTGTTTCTATGCAACAATACGTACTCGTTTATCATTCAGTACTTACGTACTTATATTGCTGTTTTGAATAATCTCACGACCCAAAGATCCAGCCATGTAATATACAAGACAAACCATATATGAACGTGAACTTCAGAGCAAGTCTGAGTGTAATGAGCAGCACAGGAATAGTACCAAATGCCTTAGGAATTCAATCTTTCAGCAAATATTTAATGAGGACATACTAAGTATCAGGGACCATTCCAGGTGCCAGGAATAGAGCAGTGGACACAACAATATAGGGGAAGAAACAGAAAAGCAAAACATGCAAATATAAAATATGTCAGAGTATACTAATTGTATGTGCTATGAAGAAAATAAAGCAGGGGGCTGGGCGTGGTGGCTCACGCCTGTAATTCCTGCAGTTTAGGAGGACAAGGGGGACAGATCACCTGAGGTTAGGAGCTCAAGACCAGCCTGGCCAATATGGTGAAACCCCTTCTCTACTAAAAATGCAAAAATTAGCTGAGCATGGTGGCAAGCTCCTGTAATCCCAGCTACTCTGGAAGCTGAGACAGGATAATCACTTGAATTCAGAAGGCAGAGGTTGCTGTGATCTAAGATTGCACCATTACACTCCAACCTGGTGACAAGAGAGAAATCTCATCTTGGAAAAAAAAAAAAAAAAAAGAAAGAAACAGAAAAAGGATGGTAGGTAGTGCTAAAATGAGTAGAGGTTGCCGTCTTATCCATGGTAGTATGGGAAGGTCTCTAAGAGGGCAACAGTTGAGCAGAGACTTGAATAAGTAAAAGTTTATTCACATTGATACACAGGGTAAAAATGTCTTTGGCAAAAAGAAGAGCAAGTGTAATATCTCAAGGTGGGTGCGTACCTGAGGTTGGAGAACTGGAAAAGAGGCACATGTAGTGGTAAAGCAGCAGTGGGGGTGAAAAGTGGTAAGAGATAGGGCCTTGGAGGTAGTGAGAAAGCAGGTCGTGTAGGGCTTGTGCCACTTAATGACATTGGCTTTAACTGTTAGTGAGATGGAGAGCCTTTGGACATAATAAGCAAAGCAGTAATGTGATCTAACTTAGATTATAAAGATTACAGAAGAGCTCAAATATGCGGGACCATAGACAGAGAGTTCAAATTTGGCTAAAAGCTGTTATATTCAGTGGAAAAAAAAATCTATAAAAGACAGAAAAAACAGTATAAATAATGTGTGACCAGTAGCTGTTGAATGGAACTGATACAAAGTACTGAAAAGTGTGCAGTAACCAAAGTTGGAAATCAGAACTACAGAAGTGGAGCTTGTGGTGATGCAGTATTATAGGAAGCTCTGGCACGAGATCCCAAGCAGGGCTCAGTTAGGGGGTTTTACTTCCTCCATCTTCCAATAAAGACACATTCTATCGCTCACCCACATTCAAGAGCAGATGGAAGACTAATTTAAAAAACCAAAACCAAACTTGGGTAGGACTTGGAGCCTAATATAGGTGAAATTATTGTGTGTGGCTGATGAAACCCAGGAAAATAAAGCAGCCTTATCCTATTAAAGCTGTCACCATATGTAAGGCTGGGGACATCTTCTCTCTGTAACTTTCTCCAGCATCCCTACACTATATAAAACTTGGGAAATAATTTTGTTTTATATTTGCATTTTCACATTTCTACATACATCTTGTCTGGTTTTCTATATATTTTGCCATAATGCATTACAGTTATTTATCAGTATGTCTCTCTCCCTCAATAACTTGTGAGCAGTTAGACACTAGGTATCATGTCCTTTTCATCTTTGCATCTCACAGTCACTAGAACAGCATTTGGCATGTACCATTTACCAAGTAAATAGTTATTTAAATATATTTCTAAAAACAAAGAAGCATGTATACCTTTTTCTTGCTATGTCTAATTTTCTTAAAATCATCCTCTTAGCCATCCACTCTTAATTGGAGAAAAAAACTCCATGTTGGCTTTTCGTTTTTGTCATTATGGAGGGTTTATAGGTTTGATTTTTTCCAACATTTTGAATGTGAGAACTAAGATTTCTCAATGAAATTTAAGCTTTCAGTTAACAAAGAAGAGGGAGAAAGGCATCTTGGTATGCATAAATTTAAAGTGACTTGATTAAAAATGTATATATATATATGTATGTTTGTGTGTACACATATATAATTATATTGAATAGATAGAATTATAAAACAAATCTATAGCACATCCAATTAATAGTTCTATTGTAAGTTTTATTGAGCAATTACTCCATGACAGAGCTGTTCTAAGTGCTTTATAGGTTTTTTATTAAACTTTCTCACAGTATTATTTTCAATTATATGTGTCAATTAATTTGGAAGTAGAGAAGAAATAGATACTTTTCTATCAAAATGGACATAATAATTTCTATTTTCTGGATTGTTAAGAATGGTATGAGAATTTGGAAAGCTAGTCAAAGATATAACTGCCAGCTTTTAACTAGGCCCAGAAAGGTGAGTTTTACTCAATTTATAATGAACAGATAATTCCTGATTCAACTGTTCTGATAAAGACAATTGAAATCTTTTCAAATCATTTTATAAAGCAAACAAAATCAAGTGAGGATATTACATAAACTAAAAACTATTATTTAATTTCATGTGTGGAAACAGCTGTAAATATCCTAAATTCATGCAAAAGAAATCCACAGCATATGAGGAACAAATGAGTTTAAGTGTAGAAATCTAAAGGTGGCTCATTATTTGGAAATGTGTTACTATAACTGACTATATTGTCAATGTAAATATTGTGATTATATGGGAAGATTAATAAAAACTGATGAAATACAGTGTTATAATTTGATAAATGGAGAAGCAAAACACTTACCAAGTTTAACTGCCTTTATAAATGATGTTCTGCCAGACATCTACAACAAACATCCTAACTAGACATAAAGCATTGGACATATTTCCATCAAAGTCAGGTATAAGCAATGAACACTGCTGCTGTACCACATCATATTGCATTGTAGTCAATGCAGCAAGACAAGAAAAAATGATGAGGCAAACAATATTGGTATAAAAATATTTCACTGCTGAAAGTTTTTAAATTTATTATTTAATTTATGTTTCCCCACAGTAAAATGCGAAAGTGTGAATATTAATATACTGTTTGAAAATATACTTGAAGAATTTTTTTCTGTAAACCTTTTAGCAGAGTCTTACACAAAATAAGTACTCAATTACCTATCATCAATATTATCATCATTATCAACACCATTGACTCCCTGAGCCTGCAAAGAAGGCACAACAAAATCCATTATAATTTCAATACATTTAAAAGGGTTGATCTGCATCTCCTAGTTCAAGGTGGAGATTGAACATATTCATTATTAAAAGCATAATCTCACAAAGACTTGAAGGATGAAAGAAGAGAGAAATAAAAAAACTACTTAAATAATTACTTAAAGATTAAAGTACATAAAGAAGATAAAATTACTTAAATAAGCCATAAACATTTCAGCAAAATAGAAAGTTCCACCCAAATTTGGAGTTGTTGGCTCTAAGAACCTCTAGAAAAGATGATGAGAGCTGTAGAACTGAGGTAAGGAGACTTAGCAGTCTTTTTAAGAAGATTTATAAATCCTCTCCCTTTCCCCTCCAACCCTCCATACTCCCCACAAGACACTGGATAGTTTTTATTTGTGGTGGTAATTTACTTGGGAGACACCACCAGATTCATGGTAAAACCTTAATGTCCAGGGTAAAAAAGAACATAATTTTGACATGTTTTTTTCTTAATGTAAAAAAGTAGTACTGCTGTGGAATACATTCATGTAGTTTTAAGTTAAATCATGGTCTAAGTATTTAAAAACATTGACAGGTAAGAGTACCTACGAATGCAGAAGAAATGGTGTCTCTGAAACCACAAATAATATTTTCTTAATTTAATTCTCTCCAGAAACACTATTCATCAGCATCTTGAAGCTGTAGTTGATAATTTCCAGAATAAATTGCATGAGAAAGTCAAATCATTCGTGGCCTTTTTGTATGGTGAGTATTAGAATCCGGATATAGGCATCTAGATAATAGTACTTATTCTGAGAGAATTTTCACATGATTAAAAAAATTATACATCATGCCTATGACAATTGTAGCATAAGGAGCTAATTTAATCTTTTTATTTGGGAGTGTTTTCAATCTCAGTTTCTACTTTTCTTATGACTGCTTCTTTATTTAACTTTTAATTGAAATTCAGGGTACATGTGCAGGATTTGTTACATACGTAAACTTGAATCATGGGAGTTTGCTGTACAGATTATTTCCACCACCCAGGTATTAAGCCTAGTCCCCATAAGTTACTTTCCTGATCTTCTCCCTCCTCCTACCTTCTGGCCTCCAACAGACTCCAGTGTGTGTTGTTCCCCCTATGTGTTTATGTGTTCTCATCATTTAGCTCCCACTTATAAGGGAGAACATGCAGTATTTGGTTTTCTGTTCCTGTGTTAATTTGCTGAGGATAATGGTCTCCAGCTCCATCCATGTCCCTGCAAAGGAGTGATCTCATTCCTTTTTATGGCTGCATAGTATTCCATGATGTATATGTACCACATTTTCTTTACCTAGTCTATCATTGATAGGCATTTAGGTTGATTCCATGTCTTTGTTATTGTGAATAGTGCTTCAATAAAGATACATGTGCATGTGTCTTTATAATAGAATGACTTATATTCCTTGATTTAGCTTTTATTTTGGAAAAAATCTTAAAAATTTTAATGAAAAACTTGTCAAAATTGGTTAGAGTGTCTACAAATGGTGTAGCCAAGGAATGTTCCTTCTAACACTGTACCTGTTACAGAATGTAAATGTAAGTGAACAACATTTTATAATGTTAAATGAACATAAGTTTATTACATCATTCTACAGGATGGAATCGTTCAAGAGCTCAATGTGAAACCCTTCACATATCATACAAGATTCTTTTAGCTGCAAGGAATAGAAAATTTCCATTTCAGCTGGCTTAAAAATAGGAAAAAAGTTATGTTATATGCAGAAAGCCCAGAGAAAGAGGTTTTGAAGTTAGTAGACTTAATATCTCAATGTCTCATTTAATATCATAGGAATCCTCAATGCCAGTTTCCTATTCAGGCTTTAGCAAGATGTCTGATGGATGAGGTGCTGAACATATTTTTAGAAACACTTTAATATCCTGAGAAGGATGAGAGATCTTTCCTGGAACCAATAACTGGAAAGGGGAATTATATTTTAACCAGTGTAGCCTGACCTGGAAGCTTGAATTTGGGGCATCCTCCTCTGAGATACATGGAGAGGAGATTTTCTAGAAAAAAACAGAAACTTTTTTCCTAGAAAAAGTTCTATTGACATAAAAAAAAAAAAGGAAATACATGTTGGTTAGGAACAGACACTGTTATCTTAGATGTGTTCTCTTGGCTTGAACTGGAGGGAGTTTAGTCTTGATTGATGAACTGCGAGCACACTATGGTGGTTGGCACTACTAAAATGAGGTTAGGTGGTTTGGTTTGAAGTGGTGCTGAATCCTTTTATGGAAATTTTTAAACAGTGAAAATCAGCTAACTCATGAAGACCAGATCAAAAAATTTTGGGATGAACATTATTATAGCCTATTGAATTCCTTTGAATATTTCTTGGCAAGGACTTCAAAAGAATTTACACCAACATATGCTTTGATTTGCACATTCTTAGTGAGACTGTGACTATGAGAGATGTATTTGACAGTGCACACACTGGTCTTTCTGGAACTGAAGTTCCTTTTCAAAAATGAAGGCAATGGCCTGGGCCAAATTCTAAAATTTTAGGATTAAAATCCAGTTTTCAAAAACAGGATTTCTTTGATTTCAAATTTTATGAAAATAGATTGCAATTTCCCAGTTCATTTTTTCTTAAAAATCTGGCTGTGTGAGTGAAAAACTGCAAGTGGATGCTGTTAAATCGTAAGACTACATAATACTAAAACTAAATAGGGCAATATTAGAAACCAGAATTCTACAAATATCTTAGTTGCTTCCCTAAACATACACACCAGTCTGCAAGATTTTATCCATGCTCATGAGTACCTGTATTTGTGTGCTACTGTCTTCAGCTAAGAAACTGCTTAAAAATAAATATTGCTCTAAGTTGAAGGATCAAAAACTAAAATAATTCCTGATTTTCATATTTTGGTGCAATAGAAATATGTTAGATTTCAGATTGCAAATCAAAATAGTAACTTGTTAAAAAAATTTTAAGAATATTTAAGAATTAAATATTTATATATTTAAAATTAATATGTCTAATGTTACCTATGCTTTACTTTGCTAAATGTTTACACTGAGATTATATTTATGGTAGTGGGAATTTTTTTCTACATGCTCTGATTTTTGCATTTGAATTATCTGAATGTAGGTATTTTCATTTGTATCTCCGTTTTAAATCTAAATGAGTTATTTTGTCTTAAAACCAGCCAAAAACTTTATGTGGGACTGTCAAATGATTCTGCCTTGATCTTTTGAAGATTGCTTTCTTAATCCCAGGGCTGTGTTGAGGCTACTTCTTTAGTGATTTACAGTTACATTTTTTGATGGGGCTACTTTCATTTAGTTTTAGTTATTACCGGATATGATAGTTAATTTTATGTCAATTGTCTTGGCCACAAGATGTCCAGATACTCATTTAAATGTTATTCTAGGTGTGTTTGTGAGGGTGTTTTGGGATAAAATTAACATTTAAATTGGTAGACTGAGTAAAACAGATTGTTCTCCCTTATGTGAAGGGGACCTGTCCAATCCACTCAATCCCTTGAAGACCTGAACAGAACAAAAAGCCTGAGTAAGAAGGAATTGTCTCCTGCCTGACTGTCTTGAGCTGGAACATCAGGTTTTTTCCTGCCCTTGGACTCAGACAGAAATATCTGCTCTTCCTGGGTCTCAAGCCTATCAGCTTTTGGACTGGAACCTACTATTGACCCTTCTCAGTTTCTAGTTTGTAATTCATCAGCCTTCATAATCATATTAGCTAATTCCTTCTACTAAATCTCTTTCTATACATTTCCCCCCACCACACACACACACACACACACACACACACACACACACACACACTATTGTTTGTGTTTCTCTGGAAAACGTTGACTAATACATACACTGGGAACCAGATTTATTATCCCCTTGCTTTCAGCAAAAATTAAATTAGGTAGGGGATTGCTTTTATTCTTATTTTCTTGACTTCAACTGGGCCCAACATTTCTGAAGAGTCAACACATCTTTGAAAAATAAAATAAATGATGTAATGCAGTGAGACAATCAGTATCCATTATGTGATTATAGAATGAAACACTGTTTTCAAGAACAAATCAGAACATTTTGAAAAATATATTAGAGACAAAAACTTTTATGAAATAAAATATATAGAATTAGAACTGCTGATGGTGCACCAGCTGGGATAATTTTTCTGCCAACTTTGGAATATACTAAAAAATAAATAGCTCTAACTTTAGAAAAACAAATTTCAAACATTTGAATTTAGTGTTCATCCTGGGTAGAGCAAATACATGAGCTTTATTCTATCAGGGAATTTAGAAGAAAATTAATCACATGATCTTCTGCTTCTAACAGAATGGCAGACTTGGTTAAGGAAACTCACAACAGAATGAATTTTTAAGGAAGAGGAAAAATCTGAAATGTAAAGAAACTGGTGAGAAATAAAATAGAAAATGTATGTGAACCTAATAAATGTCATAAAAATGTAGACAAAATAACTAAAACACAAAACAATGATAGCATGTATGCTAGGTGGGGCATGGTTAGAGTTAACAGAGAAAGAAGGAGGAATGTCTTACGAGTCATGTATTATCCTGAGAAAAGTTTAATAAACTGTTCAATATTACAATTTTTCATAAAATTCAAGCATAAAGCTAAAAGAAGCATAGGATGTACATTTAAAACAGTAACGAGAAAAGTAAAAACAGTAATATGAATAATAGGACAAACAGGAAAAAAATAGCATAAGTGATAAGGTTTGGCTCTGTGTCCCCACCCAAATCTCATCTTGAATTGTACTCCCATAATTCTCACGTGTTGTGGGAGGGACCCAGTGAGAAATAATATGAATCATGGGGGCAGGTTCCCCCATACTGTTCTCATGATAGGGAATAAGTCTCATGAGATCTGATGGGTTTGTCCGGGTTTCCACTTTTGCATGTTCCTAATTTTACTCTTGCTGACACCATATAAGAAGTGCCTTTTATTTCCTGCCATAATTCTGAGGCCTTCCCAGCCATGTGAAACTATAAGTCCAGTTAAACGTCTTTTTCTTCCCAGTCTCAAGTATGTCTGTATCAGCAGCGTGAAAACAGACTAATACAATAAGTAAGTATGAATGGATTAAAAAACAGTAAAAATGAGTGGATTATGAATAAATCAGAAAAAAGATTAGAAATTAATTAGAAGTTAGAAATGTAATTTTAAAAAGATCATTTACAATAGGCAATAATAATTTAAAAATAAAACTATTAATTATCCAGAGAAGTAAAACTTATGTAAAAACATACACAAAATGATATTAAACACATTATAAGTACATTGATAAATGTCCTATATTTGTGGAAAGGAAGACATAAAATAATAAATCATTAAATTATCCCACAACATTTTTAAGTTCAAGCTAATTTTATCAGAATTCCAGCTGGTGTTATATGCAGATTGAAAATCTCTTTTAAAATATCCTTGAAAGCACAAATCCCAAAGAGCTAAGGCTCCCTCAAGGAAGAGAATAATGTGAGGAACTTATCCTGTAAATTATCACAATATTATTAAGTTATAATAACAAAGACAGTGTATATTGGTCTAGGCTGGGATGACATACTAAAATATCCTAATGATTTTTGTGAATTTAATATTTGGCAATCAGAATGAACTTTTGGCCAGTCAGAACAAAAGGCTAACAAATCAGAACAAATAAAAGTAGGTATGCTGTACTTTTGTACATTATGAAATACAAGCTCTAGGCAAAAAGATAAAGAAATTGAACATGAGAATGAAATGGAGAACCCAGAAAAAGACCCAACCTCATACGGAAATACATATGGAAGAAGTTCCATATTGGTCAGGGATAAAGAAAAGCTATTTGATTGATTAGACTAAGATGAGTATTTTCTATATTAAAAAATACACAAAATTTAATTCCCACTGATTAAATACTTAAAATTAGAGAAATTACCTTACACATCTTAATAAACAGTATTTAGTAAGCTTTCTATCATTAAGATAGATAAGACCATAAAAACTAAAGATTAATACTGGACTATATTGAAATTAACAATTAACATTCATCAAATTACAGCATCTAAAAGTCAAAAGGCAAGTGACAAACTTGGAGAACTTATTTTCAAAATACAAAACTAACAAAAGGCCAGGTGCAGTGGCCCACACCAATAGTTCCAGCATTTTGGGAGGCCGAGGCAGGTGAATCACCTGAGGTCAGGAGTTTGAGACCTGCCTGGCCAACATGGTAAAACCCTGTCTCTACTAAAAATACAAAAATTAGCTGAGCATGGTGACACACACCTGTAATCCCAGCTACTCGGGAGGTTGAGACAGGAGAATGGCTTGACCTGGGAGGTGTAGGTTGCAGTCAGCCAAGATCACTGCACTCCAGCCTGGGCAAGAGTGTAAGACTTCATCTCAAAAAAAAAGGAAGAAAAACAAACAAAGAGTTAGCATTCAGGGAAGTTTCTGTGAGCCTATGCTGGCACAGGAGGCTGCCCGATTTAAAAAATATACATACACACACACACACACACACACACACACACACACACACACACACATACACACAGGCTACAAATCAATAAGAAAAAAATAGTGTAGGAAAATGGGCATAAACATAAACTGGTAAAGGGTGAGCGAGTAAATATCCTAAAATGTGCTCAACCTCATTAGAAATTTGAAAAATACAAATTAATATATACAAAATTAAGAATAACGGGCCTGGCAAGGTGGCTCACACCTGTAATCCCAGCATTTTGGGAGGCCAAACCTGGTGGTTCACTAGGTCAAGAGTTTGAGACCAGCCTGGCCAACATGGTAAAACCTTGTCTCTACTAAAAATACACAAATTAGCCTGGAATGGTGGCATGTGCCTGTAATTCCAGTAACTCGGGAGGCTGAGGTAGGAGAATTGCTTGAACCTGGGAGGCAGAGGTTGCAGTGGGCCGAGATTACACTCTAGTCTGGGCAACTCAATACTCTGTCTCAAAAAAAAAAAAAAAAAGAAAAAAAAAGGAATAACAAGTAGTAGAGGGTATACAGATATATATATGAAAACTCTTATACCCTACTGGAGAAAAAGTTAATTTATACAAACATTTTGGGAAAAATATTTAACATTATTATGTGAGTTTGAATATTTGAATTTTTTTTTAATTCAGAAATTCTACTTCTTGACATAACAAAGAGCCAGGCACAGTGGCTCACACCTATAATTCCAGCACCCAATCTCTACTAAAATACAGATATAAAAATTAGCTAGGCATGGTCGCAGGCACCTGTAGCCCCAGCTACTGAGGAGGCTGAGGCAGGAGAATTGCTTGAATCCAGGAGGCAGGGGCTGCAGTGAGCCAACATGGCGTCACTCCACTACAGTGTGGGCAATGGTGGTCACTCCTGACCTCAAGTGATCTGCCTGCCGAGGCCTTCCAAAACAAAAGCAATGCTTTAAGGAGATTCCACATATATAAATAAAAATCTGGAACAAACAATATCAAACAGCATATTTTTGGAAATAAATATGTGATAAGACTTCATGGAGAATAAAACAAAAGATTAATACATTTAGAATATTGTCTATCTCAGTTGGTAGAAGAACGAGATGAACTAGGAGAGGAACACATGTATATGCAAGTTGCTGGTCATGTTCTAGGTCTTAAACTTGTTGGAGGGATTATAAACACTCATTTTATTTTAAGCTTTTAAAAAATGGTATACATTTATGGAGTAAAAGTGTAATGTTGTTACAGGGTTATATTGTGTAGTGGTGAAGTCAGGATTTTAGTGTATCCATCACAGGAAGAATGTACGATGTACTGATTAAGCAATTTCTATCTTCCACTCTCCCCCTCTCCCACATCCTTCGTAATCTCCATTGTCTACCATTCCACACCCTATGTCTGCGGGTACACATTATTTAACTCCCACTTATGAGTGAGAAAGCATGTGGCATTTGCCTTTCTGTGTCTGAGTTGTTCCATTTAATACAATGGTCTCCAGTTCCATCCATATTTCTGAAAAAGACATGCCTTCATTCTTTTTTATGACTGAATAGTACGCAATTACATCAATACAACACATTTTTAAACCAAGCATCTCATGAGGGACACAGGTTGAGTCCATCTTTTTGCTATTGTGAATAGTGCTGTGATAAAATAAGAGTAGAGGTCTCCTTTAATATAATAATTTTGGGGGAGATAGATATCCAGTAGAGGGATTGCTTTACATATATGTTATATATATTCTTTTGTTACTTCTGATGTTGTATATTTTTTAAAATATATAGAAAAAGAGACTATGCAGAAAATCACAAATTGATATACATAGAAAAATTTTAAAAAGCATAATGATAATTATTAATTGAAATCCCACTAATTCTCTATTTTTGAAAAAACACAACCTTAAGCAGACCACAATTCACCTGCTAAGTTATGAAACAGTGTTTTTAACTACAACACATGTTTAGCACATAGGGGAAAAGTTAATTTTAACAATGAACTCTTTTAGGGACCTTGACATATTTGACTCCATGTTTAGCAATGCTGTGAACTTAGAAGAATTGTTAAAGGAAGCCTAGCAAGCACGTCAAATATATGTGTAGGTGAAAGGGTGATAGTGACCTCAGGCATTAAGATAGCAGCTTGAAAACTGCAAGAACCTACAGATAAAGCGGGTAAACGGATTACAAGAAGGGACTTTTAAAAGAAGGAGAAAGGGCCTTTTTGGTTTGTACTTTTCCCCCTCAACACACCAGAAAGAGAAGGTACAAAATGATGACTACAATTAATGACAATATATAATATTCTTGAAAAATGCTAAAAGAGTGGATGTTAATTGTTCTCACCACAAAACTGACAACTATGTGAGGTAATGCATGCTAATTAGCTAGATTTAGTTATTTCACAATGTACATATACTCCAAAATGTCACATTGCACATGATAAATACATATAATTTTATGTCAATTAAAAAATTCAATTCAATTAAAAAGAAGTTAGAGGATTAAAGAAAGATGAGTCTACTTAACACCGTCTGTCAGGATGGATCCAAAGTGAAGGAAGAGGAGCCAGTTGCTTCCACTGTCAAAGAAGCTGTTAAAAATGTGAACCAAAACGAATGAAATGTGACTTCCTATGTCAAAGAAAACATTTATGATCATGAGGCAATCAGTGCAGAACTCACATTGACAAGATCTGTATAATCAGGCAGCTTCATCCCTTGCTGTATTCTTGGAATATGGATCAGTTTCAGCCACCAGTAGAAGCTCAAAAAAATTTCTGTTGAAGGAATAGCTACTTTTTGTAGCCTTTTGGTGGTACTTAAAAAATTTTTATTTTAGCTTTATGTATATCTATCTATCTAATCTTAGAGAAATTTGACAATAAAATCTCCTCTTTCCTTTTGGTTGAGAAGAAACCTTGGAACTTTGTACTGTCATTTCTAATAGCTGCATATCACAACATTTACATGTGAATTTTTTCTGTCTTAGTTGATATAATTTTATTTTAAAAATTATGTACGTGATCCTAAAAATTAATTCATAAGAATTAGATGTTAAACATTAATAGTTTATCCTGTTTTACTTGATAATTCAAGAGAGCTTTGTAAAGTACATACTTAAGTACCATTGCAGAAAAGAAGTTTAAATGTTCATCATGAAAAACATTTAAACACTTCTAATAGAATAATAAAAACACTTCTATTTCAGATTCCTAAAATTGCAGGTGTAACTGGTGTTCGTATCTATCAACCCCTTTCAAATTTCAGGTGAAACTGATATTTCCAATATCAGCCCCTTTCAAATTCTGTGTTTATAAAACTCTGTATTTATAATCTATAATATAAACTCTGTTTTTATAATCTTTATTATAGATTATATAAGTATGTCTATATTTATATAAAATTATTTACATATTTATTTAAAATTTTAAAATATTTGTATATTATATAATATGTAATTATTGGTATTATTTATATATTTTTATTTAAAATTTATTTATATTATTTATATATTATGATATAGTTTAATAATTTATACAAATTAGTAGTTGTTATATATATTTATTATTATATATTTATATATAATTATATATATATTTATATATAAATTATTAATCAATTATATATTATTTTCAACCCTTTTGAAAGGGATTGTATCTATCAACCTCTTTCAAACTTTGTATTTATAAAACTCTGCATTTATAATCTATAATAAATATATTTTGCATCAAGACAATATGCATACGTATTATGTGACTAAAACAAGATTTAGTCACATATATGTGCATATTGTCTTGATGCAAAAATATTTCATATTGACTGAGCAAGGTTTCATGTATCTCTCTATATATGAAGCTTTTGCTTACATATGAAACATATATAAATAGATGTATCTATATGTGAAAGATATATCTGTATATGAAGGTTTTTTATATATCTTCATGTATCTTTTGTTTACATAGAGTGTATATATCATAGAGTGATATATATATACCTCTATATATATCCTTATTAGATGAGATACATATTCTGCTTTATACTATTTTATTCGATTGATCTATTTCATTAAAAGATAAAAGGTGATCATTATAGGCAGTCAAACAACACAAATATTGATAATTTTCTTAGAACAGCCTCTACTTAAGGAATCACTATTGTAAGAGTTCTATTCAGTTTAGTAGTTACAGATTATGCATGACCAATGTATCCAGTGCCAGGTTAGACATTGATGACTACAGGTATTGATCGACTTACGACCTATGCAACTTACGACCATTCGACTTTATGACCACAATCGCTAGCCACGACTGCTCTGCATCTGGCAGCGCAAACGTTGCCCAGCTGGGCGTAGGACAGTGCGGACCAGCTTCTGGCAGCACTACCATCTCCACGTGCACCATTTCAACTGTTGTCCCAGACTCGGTACAGCAATCTGTGTTTTGTGTCTTGGATATTTTTCATCAAACCCTTCCCAATAAACTTCTTATACATTTCGAAGCAATGGACCCAAACATCGAACGATTTGCAAGGATTGAACGGATGGCGCATGATGTGTTTCATCCGTATCGTGAAATTTATGAAGAATAAAAGAAACATACAATTCTGACAAAGCTCACCATGTTTATGAAAAAACCAACTCTGGTAACCCCAACTGCTGCCTCAGATGATGACATCAACGATCCGCAGCCAAGCACCAGTGGCCAATAAAATGTTTCGTACATGTTTATATATTTTGATATGTTTTGCAATTGGGAAAATGTTTCCTATGGTATTTTTTACACCTGTATTTTGTATTTTTGTATGCACCTGTATTTTGTAATTTTGTATGTTTTGCAAATATTAAACCAGTTGTACTTGTAATGCAGTGTTTTACTTAAACCAGACGAATGTAAAAATAAGAAACAAAATGGTGTAGAGATGATACAAATGGCATGAAATGAATAAAGAAAATTATGATATATAACAATAATGAAAGAAAATTATGATAAAATATGACTTAAAGATTTTTATAACATCATTTCACAGTACTGTACATATAGCCTACTCAACTTACGACCAAATCATGTTACGACCTGTCTGTCAGAACCAATCGTGGTCGTAAGTCGATCACTAGCTGTATACCAAAAATGAATGAAATGCAGTTTTAGCACATAGTAGATACGATCAACTTTATTTTCCTCCTTCTTGTCATCATGGCTTGGTACAGGAAGTCACCAGAATCTAACACTAAGTTCATTATTCCCATTGATATCTTCTGACACTTCACAATCATAGAACTCTGCACCTTATTATCAAGTATTCTGACACCTCTGAGATGTGTACCAGTGTTCTTTCATATCAAAATATCCTTACCCTTTTTTGTATAACTATTATGTTATAGATATTGAAAATAAGTTGTTATCTGGGAGCCTACTCTACTTGTGGTATTTTGTTGGCCTCATTGATCACTGCCTTGAAGGTTACTATATTCTGTATCACGGATTCCCAAATGTTGTTTCATCATAAAGTTTTCACAAGAATTCAGTGAAATTAAAAATAAAAATGATATAATAAGTTTTTGATAGCAGTAAATTCATCCAATTAGCCCTGGCTGGTCCTGAAATCCTGGGCTCAAGTGATGCTCCCCCTCAGCCTCCAAAAGTGTTGGGATTACAAACATGAGCCACCACACCTGGCCTCTCTATTTATTTTTATAATTAGTATCTAAGAATTGATATATTATTACTGATTTTAAAATACAGGGATCTCTAAGTTAAAATAATATGGAGGAGAAAAATCCCTACAAAGGTGCATAAGAAACTTCAAAGAGAGTGAGTGTGAAGAAGAGGAGTGGGAACCAGCAGATGAAGAACAGCCTGAGAGGGATACTTTTTGTTGTATACTTTTATGTGCATTTTGGTTTTAAGAACCATGTGAGATTATACATGTTCAAAAGTAAAAAGAGGCAAGGCATGGTAGCTCATGCCTGCAATCCCAGCACTTTGGGAGGCCGAGGCGGGCAAATCACTTAAGGCCAGGAGTTTGAGACCAGCCCAGCCAACATAATGAAAATCTGTCTCTATAATAAATACAGAAAATTAGCTTGGAGCGGTGGCATGAGCCTTTAGGCCCAGCTACTTGGGAGACTGAGGCAGGAGAATCGCTTGAATATAGGAGGTAGAGGTTGCAGTGATCGTGCCACTGCACTCCAGCCTGGGTGACAGAGTAGGACTCCCTTTCAAAAACAAAAAAAGAAAAGAAAAAGAAAAAAGAAGTAAAAAGAACAAACTGATAAATGTAATAGTTTAAAATATCCTTATCTAAGCTCTTAAAATGTCATAATAAAAGAATTTGATTAGGAATATTGAGGAATTTAGAGTCTAAAGAGTTGAGATAGGTTAACATCAGAGGTAAATCAATCCACTTGGACTTGGGAATCAGAAAACTTCTCTGGAAATTCAGACTAAGAAGTGTTTTCTTTTCACCTCTAGAATAGAGCCAATTAATTTAAGTCCTCTGAGTTTGTCTTTTCATTATTCAAAGTATCACTCTTGTTAAGTGTTTCCTCTTTATTTCCCATGGTACCACACTCAAATTCTGCATTTTCTCCTACCTGTGTTTCTCATTTACAATCACATCTCACTCTAGTCCAGGCATTCTGAGCAAGATTTCACTGTGTCTCCAACTCATTCAGACACCTCTGGTGGTTCTTTGCTTCCTTTGACAACAAAACTAAACTTTTCTGATTTATTTAGCCCAGGGTCTCTCAATCTTGGCAGAAATGTCAATTTGGGCTAAATAATTGTTTATTACAAGAGACTGCTTAGTGCATTGTGTGTATTTGCATGTTTAACAGCATTCTTGATCTTTACTTGCTAATTTTCTGGTTATGACAACCAAAAATGTCTCTAGACATTGCCAAATGTCCCCTGGGGATCAAAATTGGCCCTAGTTGAGTATCACGGATCCATCCCTATCCTATTGAATAAACCCAAAATCTCACTGGTTCGTCTGTTTTTCTATTAATATGCTACACTCATTCCAAGCTTGGTTCAAGTGGTTTCATTCTCCATCTTTGAAAGTTATCTTCTCTTCCTTCCACATATGCATAAAGGTTATTCATCTTCTATTTTATTCTGATTAAATAGTAGCATTAATTTCAAAAAATTATTTCTTGATCCTTACTTACAAATGCAGGTTTTTTTTTTCATCAGCAGCAATAGGTTAATGCATTTTTAAATAGTTCACTTTGCTTTACTAACTTCAATAAATCTTGCTACCATTATGTTTGCTTTTTAAAATATGCAATGATTTTTGTTTTTTTTGCTAGTGATTCTTACATCAATGAACTCTTTTATTGGTTATCGGAATTACTTCAGAGCAATCAAAATGATTATTCATCAAAATATTTGTCTGAGATTATATATTAGCCTACTTGCATTATAATTTTTTGAAATTTGACTAAAGAGCCAGGCATAACTGGCCCATTCTCTAAAATTGTTTCATATAGTCACAATAATATTCTGTGCTAAAGATTAAAATTTGCCAAATTGATTACAAATCCTATCAAACAGGACCTTTCTCTTGGGATCCATCAATTTTCCTCTAGATTTTGTGTATTGTCTTATGGCTTCTCTCTACATTTGCAAATAAATCCTAACAAACAAACAAAAAAATAACATATTTCTCTTATCCCATGCTTTTTCCCCTTTTCTTCACCATCAGACCTTATTAAGAGGCTGCCTACTCTACATTCCTGATATCCACTTGTTCAAATACTACTGATCATTGTAAAATGCCAAGTTTAAGCATCCTCACCCCACCACCAGAAGCACATTTTATTGAAACTAATTTTGCAAGATTAGCAATGACCTCCTACTTGATATGTCCAATGACTTTCTGTATGTTCCTCTCAAATAAATCAGTACTTTTTCTTTTTCTCTAAATACAATTAAATTTGTTTGGCCTTTGCATGCCAACTAGGCGGAAGCACTGGCTGGTGCCAAGAAAGCCAAAAAGCCAGTGGGACAGAGCAACCCGCCCCAAGTAAGAAGGGGAACTGAACACAGGGAAACAGCCCAAATGGCAGGACAGGTCTTCCTGCCACCACACAAAGCCCAGTAGGCCAAAAAACTCTCACTCCAGAGTTAGGCACCCAGAACATTAGTTAGAGAGTGACCAGGAAGAATCCAGCTCGGAGGGCCGAAGGAAAGCCACCAAAGCGGCCTAATTTTCCTGAGTAAATAAAAGACGCAGCAGCTCCACTGAATCTGTGCAGCCTAGCAGCACCTCCACAGGCAGACAAAGGAAAGGCTGCCTCCCCAAGCAGCTACCTGAGATCAAAACTACAAAAAGCCATGAGATGGGGAGAAACCAGTGCAAAAGAATGAAACCATCAAAACCCAGAACATCTCTCCCCCACCACAAGTTCACTACTCCTCACCAGCAAGGCAACAAAGCAGGATGGAGAATTAATTTGATGAATTGACAGAAGCAAGCTTCAGAAGGTGGGTAATGACAAACTTCTGTGAGTTAAAGGAACATGTTCTATCCCAATGCAAAGAAACTAAAAACTATGAAAAAAAGTTAGATGAAATACTAATTAGAATAATCCGTTTAGAGAAGAACATAAAGTACTCAATGGAGCTGAAAAACATACCACAAGAACTTCATGAAGCATACATAAGTTCCAGTAGCCAAATAGATCAAGCAGATAAAAGGATATCAGAGACTGAAGATCAAATCAATGAAATAAAATGAGAAAGCAAGAAAAGAGAACAAAGAGTGAAAAGAAATGAACAAAGCCTTCAAGAAATATGGGATTATGTGAAAAGACCGAATCTACACCTGATCAGTTTACTAGAAGATGACGGGGAGAATGAATCCAAGCTGGAAAACACTCTTCAGGATATTATCCAGGAGAACTTCCCCAACCTAGCAAGGCAGGCCAACATTCAAATACAGGAAATACAGAGAACACCACAACAGTATTCCTCTAGAAGAGCAACCCCAAGGCACATAATCATCAGGTTCACCAGGGATTAAATGAAGGAAAAAATACTAAGGGCAGCCAGAGAGAAAGAAATACTCAGGTCACTCACAAAGGGAAACACATCAAACTCACAGCAGATCTCTCAGCAGAAACCCTACAAGCCAGAAGAGAGTGGGGGCCAATATTCAACATCCTTAAAGAAAAGAACTTTCAACCTAGAATTTCGTATCCAGCCAAACTAAGCTTCATAAGTGAAGGAGAAATAAAATCCTTTACGGACAAGCAATTGCTGAGGGATTTGTCACTACCAGACCTGCCCTGCAAGAGCTCCTGAGGGGAGCACTAAACACGGAAAGGAAAAACCAGTCCCAGCCACTGCAAAAAAGAACCAAATGGTAAAGACAAACAATGCAATGAAGAAATTACACTGACCAAAGGGCAAAACAACCAACCAGTAATAAAATGGCAGGATCAAATTCACACATACAAATATTAACATTAAATATAAATGGACTAAATGCCCCAATCAAAAGACACAGACTGGCAAATTGGCTAAAAAGCCAAGAATCATTAGTGTGCTGTATTCAGGAAAACCATCTCATGTGCAAAGACACACATAGACTCAAAATAAAGGGATGAAAGAAGATTTACCAAGAAAATGGAGAGCGAAAAAATGCAGGGGTGGTAATCCTAGTCTCTAATAAAACAGACGTTAAACCAACAAAAATCAAAAGAGACAAGGGCATTACATAATGGTAAAAGGATCAATGCAACAAGAAGAGCAAAAGATCCTAAATACATATTTACCCAATACAGGAGCACCTAGATTCATAAGGCAAGTCCTTAATGACCTACAAAGAGACTTAGACTCCCATACAATAATAGTGGGAGACTTTAACACTCCACTGTCAATATTAGACAGATCAACGAGAGAGAAAATCAACAAGGAAATCCAGGACTTGAATGCAGATCTGGACCAAGTGAACTTAATAGACATTTACAGAACTCTTAACCCCAAATCCACAGAATATGCTTTCTTCTCAGCACCACATCACACCTACTCTAAAACTGATCACTTACTTGGAAGTAAATCACTCCTCAGCAAATGCAAAACAACAGAAAACATAACAAACAGTCTCTCAGACCACAGTGCAATCAAGTTAGAACTCAGGATTAAGAAACTAACTCAAAACCGCACAACTTCATGGAAAATGAATAACTGGGTCCTGAATGTAGACTGGATAAATAATGAAGGCAGAAATAAAGATGTTCTTCAAAACCAATGAGAAATGAAGGCACAACATACCAGGAACTCCGGGACACATTCAAAGCAGTGTCTAGAGGAAAATTCACAGCAATAAATGCCCACATAAGGAGCAAAGAAAGGTCTGAAATCGATACTCTATCATCAAAATTGAAAGAGTTAGAGGAACAAGATCAAATTCAAAACCTAGCAGAAGACGAGAAATAACTAAGAAATGAAGAGCAGAAATGAAGGAGATAGAGACACAAAAACCTTTCAAATATCAACAAATCCAGGAGCAGTTTTTTTTTTTTGAAACGATCAACAAAATAGATAGACCTCTAGCCAGACTAATAAAAGAGAAAAGAGAGAAGAATAAAATAGATGCAATAAAAAAAGATAAAGGGGATATCACCACAGATTCCACAGAAATACAAACTACCATCAGATATTACTACAAACAACTGTATGCACACACCCAGTAAATCTGGAAGCAATGGATAAATTCCTGGAAACTTGCACTCTCCCAAGACTAAACCAAGAAGAAGTGGAATTCCTGAATAGACCAATAACAAGGGCTGAAGATGAGGCAGCAATTAATAGCCTACCAACTAAAAAAAGCCCAGGTCCAGATGGGTTCACAGCCGAATTCTACCAGACTTACAAAGAGGAGCTGGTACCATTCCTTCTGAAACTATTCCAAACAATCCAAAAACAGGGAATCCTCCCCAACTCATTTTATGAAACCAACATCATCCTAATACCAAAACCAGGCAGAGACGCAACTGAAAAAGAAAACTTCAGGCCAATAACCATGATGAACATTGATGCAAAAATCTTCAATAAAATCCTGGCAAACAGAATGCAACAGCAAATCAAAAATCTTATTCATCATAATCAACTAGGCTTCATCCTGGGGATGCAAGTCTGGTTCAACATACGCAAGTCTATAAATGTAATCCATCACATAAACAGAACCAAAGACAAAAACCACATGATTATCTCAATAGATGCAGAAAAGGCCTTTGACAAAATTCAACAGCTCTTTATGCTAAAAACCCTCAATAAACTAAGTAGCAATGGTATGTATCACAAAATAATAAAAGCTATTTATGACAAACCCACAGCCAATATAATACTGAATGGGCAAAAACTGGAAGCATTCCCTTTGAAATCTGGCACAAGACAAAGATGCCCTCTCTCACCACTCCTATTCAATATAGTATTGGAAGTTCTAGCCAGGGCAATCAGGCAAGAGAAAGAAATAAAGATATTCAAATAGGAAGAGAGGAAATCAAATTGTCTCTATTTGCAGATGACATGACTGTATATTAGAAGACCCCATTGTCTCAGCCCAAAATCTCATGCAACTGATAAGCAACTTCAGCAAAGTCTCAGGACACAAAATCAATGAGCAGAAATCACAAGCATTTCTATACACCAATAACAGACAAACAGAGCCAAATAAAAAGTGAACTCCCACTGACAATTACTACAAAGAGAATAAAATACCTAAGAATAAAACTAACAACAGATGTAAAGGATCTCTTCAAGTAGGACTACAAACGCCTGCTCAGTGAAATAAGAGAGGACACAAACAGATGGAAAAAACATCCCATGCTTATGGTTGGGAAGAATTAACATTGTGATAATGGTCATACTGCCCAAAGTAATTTATATATTTAACGCTATACCCATCAAACTACCAATGACCCTCTTCATAGAACTGGTAAAAACCACTTCAAAATTCATATGGAACCAAAAGAGAGCCCACATAGCCACAACAATCCTAAGCAAAAAGAACAAAGCCAGAGGCATCACCCTGCCTGACTTCAAACTATACTTCAAGGCTACAGTAATCAAAACAGCATGGTACTGGTACCAAAACAGAGACATAGACCAATGGAACACAACAGAGGTCTCACAAGCAACACCACACATCTACAATCAACTGATCTTTGACAAGCCTGACAAAAATAAGCAATGGGGAAAGTATTCCCTGTTTAATAAATGGTGTTGGGAAAACTGGCTAGCCATGTGCCGAAAGCTGAAACTGGGCCCCTTCCTGACACTGTACACTAAAATTAACTCCAGATGGATTAAAGATCTAAACATAAGACCTAACACCTAAAAACTCTAGAAGAAAACCTTGGCAAAACCATTCAGGACATAGGCATAGTCAAGGACTTCATCACTAAAACACCAAAGGCAATGGCAACAAAAGCCAAAATAGGCATATGGGGTCTAAATAAACTCCAGAGCTTCTGTACAGCAAAGAAAACAATCATTAGAGTTAACTGGCAACCAACATAATGGGAAAAAAGTTTTGCAATCTACCCATCTGACAAAGGGCTAATATCTAGAATCTACAAAGAACTAAAATAGATTCCCAAGAAAAAAAGCAAACAAACCCATTCAAATGTGAGCAAAGGATATGAACAGACACTTTACAAAAGAAGACATGCAGGAGGCCAACAAACATATGAAAAAATGCTCATCATCACTGGTAATTAGAGAAATACAAATCAAAACCACGTTGAGATACCATCTCACACCAGTTAGAATGGTGATCATTAAAAAATCTGGAGACAACAGATGCTGGAGAGGATGTGGAGAAATAGGAACACTTTTACACTGTTGGTGGGAGCGTAAATTAGTTCAACCATTGTGGAAGACAGTGTGACAATTCCTCAAGAACCTAGAAATAGAAAAATACCATTTGACCCCGCAATTCCATTACTGGGTATATACCCAAAGAATTATAAATTGTTCTATTATAAAGACACATGCACATGTTTGTTCATTGCTGCACTGTTTAGAATAGCAAAGACTTGGAACCAACCCAAATGTCCATCATCAATAGACTGGATAAAGAAAATGTGGCACATATACACCATGGAATACTATGCAGCCATAAAAAAAGATGAGTTCGTGTCCTTCACAGGGACATGGGTGAATCTGGAAATCATCATTCTCAGCAAACTGACACAAGAACAGAAAACCAAACATCATATGTCATCACTCATAGGTGGGCGTTGAATAATTAAAACACGTGGATACAGGGAGGGGAGCATCACACACTGTGGTCAGTAGTTGGGGGCAAGAGGAGGGACAGCAGGGGTGGGAGGTTGGAAGGGATAATGAGGGGAGAAATACCAGATATAGGTGATGGGGGGATGAAGGCAGCAAACCACCTTGCCATGTATGTACCTATGTAACAATCCTGCATGATTTGTACGTGTACCCCAGAGCCTAAATTACAATAAAAAAAAAGAAAGCAAAAAAAAAAAAAAAGAAAATTCAAATTAAATAGCTTACTTAAATTACATAACGTGTAAGTACCAGAAAAAAAAAAAAGAAGAAAGTACCTTTGCACTTACACTATGACTGACAGTTGTCACCAGCTACAGTTTCTCGTGATAAGTACTAATACTTCACAAATGTTTCTAGGTCACTTTGCATGTAAAATTGATGAGTCTACCTCAAAAACTGCCTACTAAACTTTCTATCCCAATTGTTATGTTCTTTAAACCCTTATCATCTCTTACTAAGACCAGTTCAAAGTCCGTCTAGTAATGTATTTTTACTTATTCTCTCTTCACACAGTTATACTTTAAAAAGTTGGAGTCTATCCTTATCCCCAAATTAACGAAGTAAGTAAGGTGTTCCTCCACCTTTTGCCTCAGACTTCAGACTTCATATGTCCCACCATAACTTTTTAAAAATCTCATACATTTGATGTGTTAGAGTCAGGAATCTAGTTCACTCTTGTTTTCAAGGACACGAGAAGACATGGCAAATCAAACATCTGACCTTGGGTCCCAAGGCTCCAAGAAGGATGAGAGAAAGTTGCTATAGCATCTACATCTATGAGGACACTAATGGGAGTTCCTATTGATTTTAATTTGAACAGATTCTAGAGCCTTTTGTTGGAGGGGGCTTCATCTACAGTAACAGCATCAGTGAGATGAAGTAAAATGTATAAATGAGGAATATATGCCCTCCAGGACCCAAAAATGACAGAAAGACAATGAATACACTTGTAGTCCCAGCTACTCCAGAGACTGAGGTGGGAGAATTCCTTGAGCCCAGCAGACCCACCTGGGTGACACAGCCAGGCCAACATCTCCAACTCAAAAGAAAAAAAGACATTGCACTTGTATGTTCTTAATAAGTGTGTCAAATGAAACTTTTTGGAGGAGGATTTCATCACTGTAATGTCATACCTGTGCTCCTGAAGAAAGGCAGATGCAGTGAAGACCTTGTCTATAAAAATTGTGTGATGGCATTGCTGCTGAGGTACTCCATGCTAGCCTTATACATGCACATTGTGTCTCTTCAGAGGAAGGCAACTGTGGTTAAGAGGCTGTAGATATAGGCAGAACAGAACAAATTAGCCAAATGTGGAGTAGCAAAATATTTACTTATTGTTGTTTAAATAGGGTTAGTAATTTTGATATTGTGTATTGGGTTTGAGGTTTTAATGAATTGGGACCACAGGATTAAGGCTATGATAATCCACTCTGAGGTATCACTTATGATTTAGGTTTAAGAAATCATAAAATCACACTATCCAATGAAAACAATTGGAGATAATCACCTGCTCCTTAATTCGGTCTTACGTAATAATTTTTAATCCTTAATGACTGTGTTAAGTTACATTAGATCACATTAATTATTTATCTAGGGGTCTATAGGGTCTCATTTTTTTCAAGCTAATGTGTAAGTGCTAAATTCTTGATTCACTTTTAATTTATCACTCATTGTGTCAAAATCTCTATGCTTTATGTAGGATATTTTAGCTATGGGAAACTGGGGCCAAGCTATACAGGTAAAGTGAAACATACCTAATTTTTCTCTATTTTATATTTACTTTCCTAACATTATAGGAGGTGCTATGTTTAAATTCAGTGGGGTTCCCGGGTACAACAGTAATTTGAGTCCCAGTATTGTTAAGTCCACAAAGCTTTGTAATTTGGTGCATTTTAGGCATTGTCACAGTTAATGAAGAACTTGTGTTGTAGACACACAAAAGTTAATCCATGCCCTTTTATTGTTGTTACATAAAATGATTTTTAGAAATTTTGGATTTTTAATTACATCAAATTATTAACCTTTATTTTAATTAAAGATAGAGGTATTGACATAGATCTAGAGATACGTATGTGTGTGTGAGTGATTTTTAGTTGCTGTATCTTTCTGTTAACTCGTGTACACCTTCCAGACCGCTACAGAAAAAGGCAGGGGAGGAGGGAAGGGATGAGATCTTGTAGGCAGCCCTCTTGTTCCAAGGCTTCCCACTCTACCTCTGAGGGATGGAGGTTTGCATTTAAGAGAGCTATAGCAGCCCCTTCCTGAGACAGCACAGTTAGCCATCTTGTGTGAAGTATCACTCCTCTTGCATGTTGATGAGGGCAGCACTTACTACATCCCAAGCACTGTGGTTAGAGGTGTTGTATTATTTAGGCAATTGAGTGTTCGGGTGGGGTCATGGAGTTCATGCAGAGATAAGACTTTTTCTTTTACCTTACAGGCTCCTTTAGGTTAAACATTGTGCTACTTATCTCCAAGGGTGCTGCCCATGATACCCAGGAGGGTCTGGCTGGTGAAAGTAGCGAGGTATGTAGCAGCAAAGAAGACAGGCAGCTATCAGGCAACTATAATAACCTAAGAAAGGGGCCCTAGATGCCATTTTTCTGCTGTGGGGGAGCTTTTTGGGTGGCTGCATATTTGGTGGTGATCCGTCACAGCTTTAAAATCCAACACCTTTATCCACAGGGGTCACTTGAAACACAGAAAGACCAGGGTTCTGTCCCAAATAATAATAAGCATTAACCCCGAAGAAGTGACCACCTCTGGAAAAGACCTCTAACAAAGCTGTTCCAGCAGACACAGCAATAGGCAACAAAGCTAAAGCCAAGGCTCAGGTTCTGGCCAGAGCCACTCTAGAGGTGGTTTGGATCCACTTAGTAAACCAAGAACGGACCTTCAAGAAGCTATCCAGGAGTCAGCAATCATGACCATGCATCCTGCTCACATAGCTAACTGTTTCTAAGATTGATTTATAAGGTTTAAAGGGTTTAGGTCATAATCCCAAAAGAGACAATTTCATCCATAATCCTTAATGTTGAAATCCTGGAAAGATCAAAATCCCTAATGTCTAAAATTTCAACAATCACAATTCCAAAAGGTTAAAATACCAAATGTTGAGATCCTTAAAGCTGAATTCTGGGGAAGGGATTTGTGTGTTTTTTGACTGTTTACAGCAAAATTACATCTTGTTAGGCAGAATTATTATCTTATTATTGTCTTTATTTTAGAAATTAAATATGGTTTAAGGAGATGTATTTGGATGCCAAGTTGAGAAGGGGTGGACTTGTGGAGTTAATTCTAGGTGTCAAATTAACGATATTAGGAAATAACTAAGAAATCTGTAAAGCGTTATTTTGGGTGTGTCTTTGAGAGTGTTTGCAAAGGAGATTAGCAATTGAGTCTGAGTGAAGTAGACCAGAAAGATCTGCCTGCAGTATAGTCAGACACCATCCAACTAGCCAAGGACCCAAGGAGAACAAATACAAAAGGTGAACTTGTCTCTCTCTGAGAGCTGGGACAGACTTTTCTTCTGCTACCTTGGACAGAAATTTCTTCGCTCTTAGGGTGGCTGCATATGTGGTGGTGGCCACCACGGGTTCAGATTCATCTTGTCAAAAGACTTGGATTGTCTCTTAGCATGTTTCAGAGGACTGCATTATTGAGCTTGGTACACACAATTATAAACATAACAATATGCTATGCATTTATATATTTTGCTTTTTGACCTATTTCTTTATGAATATGAATATGGTTTGTCTGCTTATGACTTTATGCCTGTGCTACTGTTGTTATTATACCAGAATGTTTATGTTTGTAAAAATATATTATTTGCCTATTTTATCATGTAAAGTGGCCTATGAAAGGTTCTGTCATTCTTTCATGTTTCTCAAATGACTATTTTTTTAATGTAAATAAATACCTTTCTAATTATTTTTATAATTATATTTTTGGTATATTGATATTTCAGAATTTGACCAGTTGAGATTATGGCTTTCAGGATTGTCTTTTGGGATTATGATCAGCTCCCAATTTAAAGATTATTTTGATGGCAGGATACAATACACTGATATTCCAAAGCAGAGAAAGCTGCCAGGCAGGGCCCACGAAGAGTTGCATCCAGGAACAGGGTCATAGCAAGCTGTAGCTATAGGGGGCAACTTGCATACATCAAGTGGGGTGAGGTTAGCTAGGTTTTGCAGGCTTCCGTTGGATTGGCTAATTTGAATGATTTCACATGGTTCCAGGACAGAGGAATTATATCTAGTTTTCTGGTACCTAGGGCTGGGGCAATTAGGGCAGGTGTATAGTGGTCCAGGGTGTGATCACCCATAAAAGAAGTTGTTGGAGTATAGACTTAGCTCCTCAAGAAGCGGAACTGAACCACCTCTAGTCAAGGCCTCAAAACAGGGTCAAGAAAACATTTAAAAAACAAAACAAAATGAAACTTCATTACACTTGTTAAAAAGACAGATTCCTAACCCACTCTCCAAACATACTGAATTGATTTTCTTGGTCATGAGCCTTGGGAATCTGCAGTTTTAACATTTTCTCCAGGTAAAGTGAATTTACTGTAAGTTTACAGAGAGCTCAGGTTGGGCTCTGGAGTTAACCTGTCTGGGTTAGTGGCTATATCTGCCAGCTGTAGCCCATAAGCCCTTCACTTCACTTCTTTACGTCCCAGATTTCTTACTATAAAATTGGATAGAATAATAGTACCTACATCCTAAGGTTGTATGAACATTAAATGAAATAACATATATTTAGAATGCTTGCCATATCCAAGTGCTTGTGTTAAGCTTAAAGAACTTGAAATTTTCTTTGAAAAACTAGAACCAGGCCAGGTGCGGTGGCTGACACCTGTAATCCCAGCACTTTGGGAGGCCAAGGCAGGTGGATCACATGAGGTCAGGAGTTCGAGGCCAGCCTGACCAACATGGTGAAACCCTATTTCTACTAAAAATACAAAAATTAGCCGGGCATGGTGGTGCATGCCTGTAGTCTCAGCTACTTGGGAGGCTGAGGCAGAATCACTTGAACCTGCGAGGCAGAGGTTCCAATGAGCCAAGATTGAACCACTCCAACATGGGCAATGGAACTAGACTCTGTCTCAAAAGAAAAAGAAACCCTAGAACGATAAAAATCCAATATCTTAAAACATTTCCTTTAAAAAGATTGTGCTAATTGCATCTCATTTAAGAAAATGCAAATGTAGAATCCAATTAAGTATATTTCTCAATAATTTTTAATTTTAGGAGTCACTAATCAGAGTAGCCATGAGAAAATTCTCTTTTCAGTTTAGTCCATCTTAATTTGAAATGAATCATCTTTAATGTTTTTGCAGCATTTGTATCTTCCTGAAGTCTTTAAATCTGTATTGATACTACATGTTTTATAGCCAAAACAACAACAACAATAATAATAAAACAACAAAGAGAGAAACAAAAACACTTTCTTAAAAGACTTTAATCTTCATTCCAGCACTCCATCAGGAGGGAATTGATTACTACCTGCTTGCAACTTTAGAAGCTGATGAGACATTATGGGCATTTTCAAGATCTGTTTTGTCCTTTCACCTCTTAGCCACATAAAAGCAAAGTTGACCATAAAGTGATGTTAGTGGTCTACAAGAAAATGTGATATGTCTTTTTTCAATTTACAAAAAACTCATATTCCATTCTCAAAAGATAACACCTCCATGGCCATTAAAAGGGAAGTAATATTTTTTGAAATTAATTAAAAATTTTTTCCAGTTTTATGGAATCACATATTGACAAAATTGTATATATTTAAGGGGTACGACATAATGTTTTGATGTCACTTCCCATAGTTAGTTGTTGGGTGTGGTGAGAACATTAGGATCTATTCTCTTAACAAAAATTTCATTTTAAAATAATAAGATTTATACCTCTTTTCTGTGAGCACAGGGTTTCACAGGCTTCCACCTGTTTTATTACTTTTAAAATACAATTTGAGTTTACTAGAATGTAATTGTTAATACAAAAATAGTTTTATACACTAATATAAGAACTCTGACTGAATAAAATATGGAGAATGCTACATTTCTTCCTAATTGGTTAAATGATAAAGAATTTTAAAAACAGGAATTACTTTAACCCTGCTATTAAAAGTAGGAGGCCAGTGCGGTGGCTCATGCCTGTAATCCCAGCGCTTTAGGAGGCTGAGGCAGGCAGATCACAAGGTCAGGAGTACAAGACCAGTCTAGCTAATATGGCGAAACATTGTCTCTATACAAAAATTAGCCAGGTTTGGTGATGGGTGACTATAGTCCCAGCTACTTGGGAGGCTGAAGCAGGAGGATTGCTTAAATCCGAGAGGAAGAGGTTGCAGTGAGGCAAGATCACACCACTGCATTCCAGCCTGGGTGACAGAATGAGATTCCATAAAAAAAAAAAAAAAAAAAAAAAAAAAAGCTAGGCAAGTGTCTAATCCGCTATCCTACTCATTGAAATTATAAAAATAAGTAATATTTGGTTTGTTAAATCTTCACTAACTTAAGATTGTTGATTAAAATCAAAATATGGGTCTTCTTTTGGGGGTGATGGAAATGTTCTCAAATTAAGTATTGGTAATAATTATAAAACATAGTGAGTACAGGCCAGGCACGGTGGCTCACACCTGTAATCCCACCACTTTGGGAGGCCGAGGTGGGTGGATCACGAGGTTAAGAGATCGAGACCGTCCTGGTCAACATGGTGAAACCCCAACTCTACTAAAAATACAAAAAATTAGCTGGGCATGGTGGTGCGCACCTGTAATCCCAGCTGCTCAGGAGGCTGAGGCAGGAGAATTGCCTGAACCCAGGAGGCGGAGGTTGCGGTGAGCCGAGATTGCGCCATTGCACTCCAGCCTGGGTAACAAGAGCAAAACTCCATCTCAAAAAAAAAAAAAAAAGAAACATAGTGAATACAATAAAATCCACAGAATTTTACACTTTGCACTGGTAAATTTTTATGTGAATTATATTTCAATTTTTTAAATTTACAAAATGTTATGTATTGTATCTAATTTCTGCTTGTCTTATCTTTCTACAATGTAAGCTCCTTGAGGGCAGGAACTTTTGTTCTGTATCCCCAAAGCCTGGAATAGTGCCTGGCATTTTGTAGACACTCAATAAATATTTGAATTTTATGTTGTGTGTATTTTACCAAAGTAAAAAATAACTAGTTGAAAAAAATACAAAAGAAACTCTTAACGACTTTTTATGAGAAAATCTTTATTTTCTTGTTCACCACAGTTTACAAAATTTAAACTTTTATAGACTCTACTTTTAAAGAACATTTTTTATTCTTATACTTTAAGTTCTGGAATACATGTGCACAACGTGCAGGTTTGTTACATAGGTATACATGTGCCATTATAGTTTGCTGCACCCATCAACCCATCATCTACATTAGATATTTCTCCTAATGCTATCCCTCCCCTTGCCCCCCACCTCCCCCAACAGGCCCCAGTGTGTGATGTTCCCCTCTCTGTGCCCATATGTTTTCGTTGTTCAACTCCCACTTACGAGTGAGAACATGACGTGTTTGGTATTCTGTTCCTGTGTTAGTTTGCTGAGAATTATGGTTTCCAGCTTCATCCATGTCCCTGCAAAGGACATGAACTCATTCATTTTTATGGCTGCATACTTTTATGGCTACATAGTATGGTGTATATATGCCACATTTTCTTTATCCAGTCTAACAATGATGGGCATTTGGATTGGTTCCAAGTCTTTGCTGTTGTGAATAGTGCTGCAATAAACATACACGTGCATGTGTCTTTATAGAAGAGTGATTCATAATCCTTTTGATATATACCCAGTAATAGGATTGCTGGGTCAAATGGTATTTCTAGTTCTAGATTCTTGAGGAATTGCCACTGTCTTCCACAATGGTTGAACTAATTTACACTCCCACCAACAGTGTAAAAGCATTCCTATTTTTCCACATCCTCTCCAACTTATGTTGTTTCCTAACTTTTTAATGATTGCCATTCTAATGGTGAGAGATGGTATCTCAATGCGTTTTGATTTGCATTTTTCTAATTACCAGTGATGATGATTTTTTTTCACATGTGTGTTGGCCACATAAATGTCTTCTTTTGAAAAGTGTCTGTTCATATCCTTTACCCATTTTTAATGGGGTTGTTCATTTTTTTTCCTGTAAATTTGTTTGAGTTCCTTGTAGACTCTGGATATTAGACCTTTGTCAGATGGATAGATTGCAAAAATTTTCTCCCATTCTGTAGGTTGCCTGTTCACTCTGATGATAGTGTCTTTTGTTCAGAAGCTCTTTAGTTTAATTGGATCCCATTTAACAATGTTGGCTTTTGTTGCAATTGCTTTTGGTGTCTTTGTCCATGCCTATGTCCTGAATGGTATTGCCTAGGTTTTCTTCTAGGGTTTTTATGGTTTTAGGTATTATGTTTAAATCTTTAATCCATCTGGAGTTAATTTTTGTATAAGGTATTAGGAAGGGGTCCAGTTTCAGTTTTCTGCATATGGCTTGACAGTTTTCCAAACACCATTTATTAAATAGAGAATCCTTTCCCCATTTCTTGCTTTTGTCATATTTATCAAAGATCAAATGGTTGTAGATGTGTGGCAATATTTCTGAGGACTCTGTTCTGTTACATTGTTCTACATATCTGTTTTGATACCAGTACTATGCTGTCTTGGTTACTGTAGCCTTGTAGTATGGTTTGAAGTCAGGTAGCTTGATGCCTCCAGCTTTGTTATTTTTGCTTAGGACTGTCTTGGCTATATAGGCTCTTTTTTGTTCCATATGAAATTTAAAGTGTTTTTTTCTAATTATGTGAAGAAAGTCACTGGCAGCTGAATGGGAATACCATTGAATCTATAAATTACTTTGGGCTGTATGGCCATTTTCACAATATTGTTTCTTCCTATCCATGAGCATGGAATATTTTTCCATTTGTTTGTGTTCTCTTTCCAAGGTTTGTAGTTTTCCTTGAAGAGGTCTTTCACATCTCTTGTAAATTATATTGCTAGGTATTTTATTCTATTTGTAACAATTGTTAACGGGAGTTTGCTCTTGAGTTGGCTCTCTGTCTATTATTGGTGTATAGAAATGCCTGTGGGTTTTGCACATTGATTTTGTATCCCGAGACTTGGTAGAAGTTGCTTATCAGCTTAAGAAGTTTTTGGTCTGAGACGATGAGGTTTTCTAAATGTACAATTATGTCATCTACAAACAGAATGATTTGACTTCCTTGCTTCCTATTTGAATACCCTTTATTTCTTTCTCTTGACTGATTGCCCTGGCCAGAACTTCCAATACTATGTTGAATAGGAGTGGTGAGAGAGGGCATCCTTGTCTTGTGCTGGTTTTCAAAGGGAATGCTTCCAGCTTTGCCCATTCAGTATGATATTGGCTGTGGGTTTGTCATAAATAGCTCTTATTATTTTGAGATAGGTTCCATCAATAGCTAGTTTATTGAGAGTTTTTATCATGAAGGGCTGTTGAATTTTGTCAAAGGTCTTTTATGCATCTATTGAGATAATCATATGGATTTTATTATTGGTTCTGTTTATGTGGTGAATCACATTTATGGATTTGTGTGTGTTGAACCAATCTTGCATCCCAGAGATATATAAGGCATGAAACATTTGTAATTTTAAATGTATTAGTGCACATTTAAAAACACATTAAAAATAAAAAACAAGTGAAATTAATTTTAATAATATATTTTAACCAACCCAATATATTGAAAATCTTATCATGTCCGCATCTCACTAGCCCATTTCATGGTCCAAATAGCCAGTTGTGGGACAATGCAGGTTTAAAGTCTTCAAATTAGACTATCCATGGGATCATTTATTTAAATATTGTCTTATCACAGATATTAAAAAGTCTAAATTATAACATTTAAAATAATTTAAAAATCCATTAATTTTCATAAAGAATATATAATGAGTTTTTATTATACAATCCACTAACGAAGATGAGAAATTATCTCTACAAATCATTGAGGTATGCAATCAGGAGTGGTATCTTGGACTATGAGCTATGAAATCTCATCATATCCTTCTATTTTTTAAAAATTCTTATTTTAGGTTTAGAGGTACTTGTGCAGGTGTTTTACATGGATATATTGTATAATAATGAGTTTTAGGCTTCTAGTGTACCTATCACGCAAACAGTGAACATTGTACCCAATAGGTTATTTTTCAAACCTTCCATTCTTTCCCCTTTTAGAGTCCATAGTGTCTATTATTTCCAACTTTATGCCAATTCGTACCAGTGTTTAGGTCCTGTTTATAAGTGAGAACATTTAGTATTTGATTTTCTGTTATTATCTCACTTAGGATAATGACCTCCAGCTCCTTCCATATTTCTGAAAAGAATATGATTTAATCTTTCAATGCATGCATAGTATTTCATGATGTATATATACCACATTTCTTTATCCATTCTTCTGTCAATAAACATTTAGGCTGATTCCATTATCCTGCTAGTGTGAATAGTGCTGTAATGGATATGCAAGTGTCTTTTCAATATAATGATTTACTTTTCTTTGGGTAACTACCCAGTAGTTGGATTGCTGGGTTGAATGGCAATTCTATCTTTAGTTTTTTGAGGAATCTCCATATTATTTTCCATAGAGGTTGTACTAATTTACATTCCTACCAACAACATATAAATGTTACTTTTTTTTGTATCCACACCATCATATCTTGTTTTTGACTTCTCAACAGCCATTTTGAATGATATAAGATGGTACCTCAATACCCAGTTTATTTAGAGTTTTTAGCATAAAGCACTGTTGAATTTTGCCGAAGGCCTTCTCTGCATCTACTGGGATAATCATGTGGTTTTTGTCTTTGGTTCTGTTTATGTGGTGGATTACGTTTATAGACTTGCGTTATGTTGAACCAGCCTTGCATCCCCAGGATGAAGCCTATTTGATCATGATTGATAAGTTTTTTGATGTGCTGTTACATTTGGTGTGCCAGTATTTTGTTGAAGATTTTCTATCTATGTTCATCATGAATATTGGCCTTAAGTTTTCTTTTTTTGTTGAGTCTCTGCCAGGTTTTGGTATCAGGATGATGTTGGTCTCATGAATTGGGAAGGATTCCCTCTTTTTGTATTGTTTGGAATAGTTTCAGAAGAAGTTGTACCAACACTTCTTTCTACATTAGGTAGAATTTGGCTGTGAACCCATCTGGACCTGGACTTTTTTTGATTGGTAGGCTATTAATGGCTGCCTCAACTTCAGCCCTTGTTATTGGTCTATTCAGGGTTTCAGCTTCTTCCTGGTTTAGTATTGGGAGGGTTCAAGTATCCAGGAATTCATCCATTTGTTCCTGGTTTACTGGTTTATGTGGATAAAGTTGTTTGTAGTAACCTCCTATGATAGTTTCTATTTCTGTGGAATCTGTGGTGATATCTCCTTTATCATTTTTATTGCATCTATTTGATTCTTCTCTCTTTTCTTTTTTATAACTCTGGCTAGCAGTCTGTGTATTTTGTTGATCTTTTCAAAAAAACCACTTCCTGGATTTATTGATTTTTTGAAGGGTTTTTTTTTTGTCTCTATATCCTTCATTTCCTCTCTGATATTAGATATTTCTTGTCTTCGGCTAGATGGAATGTATCTCAAAATAATAAAAGCTATTTACGACAAACCAACAGCCAATACCATACTGAATGGGCAAAAGCTGGAAGCATTCCCTTTGAAATCTGGCACTAGACAAGGATGCCCTCTCTCACCACTTCTATTCAATATAGTATTGGAAGTTCTAGCCAGAGCTATCAGGCAAGAAAAAGAAACAAACGGCATTCAATTAGGAAAAGAGGAAATCAAAATGTATCTATTTGCAGAAAACATAATTGTATATTTAGAAGACCCCATTGTCTCAGCCCCAAATTTCCTTAAACTAATAAGCAACTTTAGCAAAGTAAAATCGATGTGCAGAAATCAGAAGCATTCCTATACACCAATAACAGACTTAAAGACAGCCAAATCAAGAACAAACCCCCACTCATAATTGTGGGACAAAAAGCATAAAATACGCAGGAATACAACTAACAAAGGATGTAAACATTGCTCAAGGAAATAAGAGGGCACAAACAGATGGAAAAACATTCCATGCTCATGGTTAGGAAGAATCAATATCATGAAAATGGCCATACTGCCCAAAGTAATTTGTAGCTTCAATGCTATCCCCATCAAGCTACCAATGACCTCCTTCACAAAACTGGAAAAAACCATCTTAAACTTTATATGCAGCCTAAAGACAGCCCACATAGCCAAGACAATCCTAAGCAAAAAGAACAAAGCTGGAGACATCATGAGTGAACTACCACAGGGTCTGAGCAGGATAGGTGGATCATTGTCATTGGAGGTTACATTGTCATTGCCTAGGCTGATAAAACACTGGCTTTTCAACATTTGCAGCTCAAGGCTTCGCTGTTTGGTTATCTTTAGAAATGACTTTTTGTTTAATTAGCAGAGTTGACATTAGGCATGAGAGTCTTAAGGAGGGAGTTTGTTTTCAGAAAAGATTTTATGTGGAGAAATCTCACAGAAACATCTTAATTTTTTTTTTAAAGTACAGAAACTCCAGATGGTTTCACCATCTTTAGTTTATTCTTTTGTTATGTGGTGTTTATTAACCCCATCCAAAATGCTGGCTCCTGTAAATCTCACCAAAACTTTAAAAGTGAAATGTTTCATGAAATTTTACGCTTTTAAATTATGCAAACCTGCTCTAATTTCACCGTGTCCTAAATTGCATTTATTATTATGATCTATTGGTTATAACTAATTAAAACTGAATTATATTAAATATAATTACTGTAACACATTTATTTTCTAGTGCCAGCTTGCATATTTTCTTTATTCTCTCATCTCTCTCCTTAATAATCTGTAAAATCAGTAATCAATTTCAGGTACCTCTATTACTTAAATTTAAAAAAGCATGTTAAGTGGAGCCAATTTGTTTTCAAAATATTAAAGTGGACATAAAATATTTTCCCTGCTTTCGTGTATTATAAATTTGATACAGAAGGAGAAAATATAAAGGAAAATACATTTTTTTAAAGGAAAACACACACCTGATTTATAAAGATCATTCTATTTTACACTTTAGAGAACTCAGACTTTGGCTTTGGAGTCCCTTAACTTTTCCTTGCTTCTACTTGTCCCATGGATTTATTTTTTGAAATTTAACAAAGAGTACATATATACTGCTTGCACATCTCTGATAACACAAACATGTGTCCAATTGATTTATCCTCTTCCTCATTTTTCTTCTTCTTTGTCATAATCATCATAATAATTACAATGAATTCTGCCAATTTGCCTAAGATCTGGTTCATTAGTATGCCACAGCTAGCTTGCAAGATCCTACTGTTTAATTTTCAGGAATTTTATGAACTGATTCTTAAACATAGCCATTATTAAAACTTAAACTTTATAAATTTACAATGAAATAAATAATATAAAGTGTAATAAATACTGAAAATACAATCTCTAATTATTTTAGCACATTTTATATTTTCTATGCTCTTGAGATTATTTTTATCCATTGTCACAGTATGGTAGAACTACTTTACACTATTGAGCTACTGTACATTTCTTCTCAACTCTGTGTTCAGTGACATCATATTGGTAGATTGAAACTGACCATGGTGGAATATTTACAGTGCAGAAATCATCAAATTCCACAAATTGAGGATTTTTTCTCCCATTGGAGAGTCACTTGTTAAAATTTACCTGGGATAGAAAATGAACAAAATAATCCTGGAGCACCTTGTAATGCCAAAAATAAGGAAGTTCTAAAATGTAAAAATAAAAATTAAATTAAAATAACCCACTTTCCAATGGAGGTATGTCAAAGTGACACAGGCATTAACTAAAAGAGCTCCCAATGGCCAAAGCTGGAACAATTTGAGCAATAAAATATTTTATTGGTAGTGTATTATAACCCAAATTACAAAATGAATATTTATAATCCATACTACTATGAACAAATTATTAAATAAATTGAGAGATGGGAGAGAATAAACAAATCTCACCTGCAGAAGAATTCCAAATAAATTATGTAGTCACTCAAGCCTCAAGGACATGAAACAATCCCCTACTCCTTAGCTATGAGTTTTTTCCTTCTAAAGAAAGCAAAAGAGGAAGAAAAAGAACAACTTTAGAAAATCTTGACAAGCATTATCTTAGTCAGGTGATCAAGACCAGCATTTACAGGTAAGTCATGTTGATAGTATTTCTTACGAGGTATGATATGCTTAAAATGGCCCTTTACTTCTGCAGTATTTATCTGAAGTCCAATAACCCTAATCTACTCATGAGAAAAGCTCAGACAAATCCCAACTAAGGGACATTTTACAAAATACCTAAGCAATACTCCTCATAACTGTCAAGATCATTGAAAACAAAATTCTGAGAAACTGTCACAACCAAGAGGCGGTTAAGATGTCATGACCACTAAATGTAAAATGATATGCTGGATGGGAATCCTGGAGCATGAAGAGAACATTAGATAAAAATGAAAGAAATCCAGGTAAAGTATGAATTTTAATTAATAATAATGTATTGATATTAATTAATTGTGAGAAATGCACCTAACACTTTATTAATAGGGGAAACCAATTCTGAGGTATATGGTAACACTCTATACTGTCTTTATAATTTTTCTATAAATCTAAATTATTATAAAATTAGGATTTTTAAAATTTGCTAACACTGAACTGATCAATTTCTGCCCTAGATGTCACTTAGTGACGTCCTATTCAATGCTGACTGCTCAGTAACTCTAGGTGGACATCAAGCTGTTTTGCTGCTATTGCACTGCCCCTGGGCCTGTGCCCTAAGCATCTATGGGTGAAGGTAGGAAACTTGATGAACAAATAAATAATTGCTAATAATTTCTGTTAAATTATATATTGATATCACATACTTTGCATTCTTGTCAAATCATTATTTATCTGAAATATATAAGCTCAGGGTGGCAAATCAGAAACAAGAGTTTTTAATTAGTCTATTTATTCGTTAATCAAAGGCAGGTTAAAATTCCCTTCCTTTGACCTACATTTTATCCAGTACAGCAAGAACAGAGTTCTAAACTCTGTCCCTAGAGATGGAAAACTCAAAACCTTCAGGATTAGGCCAGTAAATGAGTGGATTGTCTGGGTGAAAGACAATAGAAGCTGGTGGGTGGACTGCCTGAGTCAGAGACAGCAGGCGTGATGGAGCTTTTCATCAAACTGGAGAGCACAAGCTTGACCTAAAGAAGTTAGTGTTAAGTATTTGTTAAACTGCTATTGCAGCCCAAGAAAAAGTTAGCAGTTTGGCAGGAACTTCTGCACTAAATCATCAATTAAATCCCAAAAATATTTCTTCGACAGACTTGAGTGAAATTGAGGTGTTTCATTCAGCTCATAACCTATCTAGAGATGTAGATCCTGAGAATTTTTAATACATATTAATGAATTTATTCATTTTATTTTTAAATTGAAGAAATTCACTAATATTGATAAGTAACATATGTTTTTATGCCAAATGACTGGTATAAAGGAAATAGGCTGCTTTCCATATTTTTGTCTCTAAATAATATACTTTAAAAAATCTATCACTAAAATTTAGGGTATTTTTAGCTTCATATTATTGGAAAATCAGTCATATTATTGTTTGTTTTAATCCTGAGAACCTCTGAGATTAAATTTTCAAATAATATATTAATATAAGAGTTCTTTTATCAGTGTCTTAAAAATAATAAGGCATTTTGCTATCTCCTTAAAACCCAAGTACACATCTAGTGATTTTCTCACACAGAAATGCTGTTATTAAAATTAGTCAAGGGCAATGTGTAAGTTCAGCATAAGCCACTATGAGAGAAGACTAGAATTAGGACTTCTAACCATGGTTTACTACAAAAATATTCATAGAATAAGAAAATTAATTGGCTAGATTCCTTTGAGCTAAAGCAATATTTTCTGTTATAGGAGCTGCAGAGGATATACAGAAAGAATAATTTAAGTCTCATGCAAAAATAAATTCCTGTTAATGATTATATTGTGCTAAATTCTTTGTTTAGGGGAGCACTAAAGCTGAAGGAAGTATCATTCTTTCCTAGCCTCAAGATAATTTTTAAATTTCTTAGCAATTTAATATAGCCATATAATGCATTAAAAATCATCAGTGACCTTGTTGCTAAATACAGTAGATGTGGTTATTTTCTTACTTTGTTCACAGCAGTTGTTGATAGTATTGTTCATTGTCCTTCTTAAAAATGCCCAAATCCACAACTCTTACTTGCCTCCTACCTCTCTTTTTTCTCTAACCAGTAATTTTTTTTACTTGATGCACAAAGGTTGAACATATTGCTGAGGTACATGTGATATTTTGATTCCTGCATAAAACATGTAATGATCAGGCCGGGCGCAGTGGCTCAAACCTGTAATCCCAGCACTTAGGGAGGCCGAGGCGGGCGGATCACTAGGTCAAGAGATCGAGACCATCCTGGCCAACATGGCGAAACCTCATCTCTACTAAAAATACAAAAAAATTAGTTGGGCGTGGTGGCGTGCACCTGTAGTCCCAGCTACCCAGGAGGCTGAGGCAGGAGAATTGTTTGAACCTGGGAGGCGGAGGTTGCAGTGAGCTGAGATCATGCCACTGCACTCCAGCCTGGTGCCTGACGACACAGCGAGACTCTGTTTTAAAAAAAAAAAAAAAAAAAAACAGTAACAATCAAATCAGGGTAATTGGAATATTTATCACCTCAAACATTTATTATTTCCTAATGTTGGTGAACATTACAAATCTTCTCTTCCAGTTACATTGAAATATGCAATAAATTTTTGTTAACTATAGTTGCCCTACTGTCACTAGAACTCATTCCTTCTAACTATATTTTTGCACCTACTAACCAATTCTAGTTCATCTCTCCCGCCCCTCTATTTTCCTCAGCCTCTGAGAAACACCATTCTACTCTCTATCTCCATGACATCCACTTCTTTAGCTACCGCAAGAACATGAGATATGTGTCTTTCAGTGTCTGGCTTATTTTACGTAACACAATGTCTTCCACTTCCATCCATGTTGTTGCAAATGACAGAATTTCATTATTTTTTATGGCTAAATAATATTCCATTGTATGTACATACCACATTTTTTAAAATCAATTCACCCACTAATGAATACTTGGATTGATTCTATATCATAGCTATTATAAATTGTGCTGTAGTAAACATGAGATATCTCTTCAATGTACTGATTTCATTGATTGATTGATTGGATATACACCCTATGGTAGGATTGCTGGAAAATACAGTAGTTCTTTTTTTTTTTTTTTTTTTATAGAAGTTTCACTGTCACCCAGGCTGAAGTAAGGTGGTGCAATCTTGGCTTACTGCAACTTCTGCTTCCTGGGTTCTAATGATACTCCTGTCTCAGCCTCCCAAATGTCTGAGACCACAGGCTCCTGCCACTACTCCCGGCTAAATTTTGTAGTTTTAGTAGAGATGGGGTTTCACCATATTGGCCAGGAGGGTCTCGAACTGCTGACCTTGTGATCTGCCTGACTTGGCCTCCCAAAGTGCTGGGAATACAGGAGTGAGCCACTGTGCCCAGCCAGTAATTCTATTTTTAGTTTTTGAGGAACTTGCATGCTATCTTCCTCAGTCTCTGCACTAATTTACTTTCCCATGAGCAGGATACAAATATTCACCTTTCTGGTCATCTTCACTAGTATCTTTAATTTTTTTAATCTTTTTGATAATAGACATTTTAACTGGTGTAAAATGATCCTTCACTAAGAGTGTAAAAGTGTTCCTATTTCTCCACATCCTCTCCAGCATCTATTGTCTCCAGATTTTGTAATGATCGCCATTCTAACTGGCATGACATGGTGTCTCAATGTGGTTTTGATATGCATTTCTCTAATGACCAGCGATCATGAGTATTTTTTCGTATGTTTATTGGCCTCATATATGTCTTCTTTTGAAAAGTGTCTGTTCATCTCCTTCACCCACCATTGAATGGGGTTGTTTTTTTCTTGTAAATCTGTTTTAGTTCATTGTAGATTCTGGATATTAGCCTGTTGTCAGATGCGTAGCTTGAAAAAAGTTTTCCCCATTCTGTTGGTCGCTGGTTCACTGTAATGATTGTTTCTTTTCGTGTGCAGAAGCTCTGGAGTTTAATTAGATCCCATTTGTCTATTTGGCTTTTGTTGCTGCTGCTTTTGGTGTTTTAGTCATGAAGTCCTTTCCTATGCCTATGTCCTGAATGGTTTTGCCTAGGTTTTCTTCCAGGATTTTTATGGTGTTAGGTCTTATGTTTAAGTCTTTAATCCACTAGAGTTAATTTTAGTGTAAGGTGTTGGGAAGGCATCCAGTTTCAGCTTTCTGCACATGGGTAGTCAATTTTCCCAACACCATTTATTAACTAGGGTATCCTTTCCCCATTGCTTTTGTCTAGTTTGTCAAAGATCAGATGGTTGTCCATGTGTGGCATTGCCTCCAAGGCGTCTGTTCTGTTCCATTTTTCTATATCTCGTGTTTTGGTACCAGAACCATGATGTTTTGATTATTGTAGCCTTGTAGTATAGTTTGAAGTCAGGTAGCATGATGCCTCCCGCTTTGTTCTTTTTGCTTAGAATTGACTTGGCTATGCAGGCTCTCTTTTGGTTCCATATGAAGTTTAAGGTGATTTTTTCCAGTTCTGTGAAGAGGGTCATAGGTAGCTTGATGGGGATAGGGTTGAATCTGTAAATTACTTTGGGCAGTATGGCCATTTTCATGATATTGATTCTTCCTAACCATGAGCATGGAATGTTTTTCCATCCGTTTGTGTCCTCTCTTATTTCCTTGAGCAGTGATTTGTAGTACTCCTTGAAGGGGTCCTTTACATCCTCTGTTAGTTGTATTCCTAGTTATTTTATACTCTTTGTAGCAATTGTGAATGGCAGTTCGTTCTTGATTTGGCTCTCTGTAAGTCTGTTATTGGTGTATAGGAATGCTTGTGATTTCTGTACATTGATTTTATATCCTGAAACTTTGCTGAAGTTGCTTATCAGTTTCAGGAGACTTTGGACTGAGATTATAGGGTCTTCTAAATATACACTCATGTCATCTGCAAAGAGAGAATATTTGAGTTCCTCTTTTCCTAATTGAATACATCTTATTTCTTTTTCTTGCACGATTGCTCTGACTAGAACTTCCAATACTTTATTGAATAGGAGTGGTGACAGAGAGCATCCTTGTCTGATGCCAGATTGCAAAGGAAATGCTTCCAGTTTTTGCCTATTTAGTATGATATTGGCTGTGGGTTTGTCATAAAGAGCTTTTATTATTTTGAGATACATTCTGTCAATACCTATTGAGAATTTTTGAGAGTTTTTGCATAAAGCATTGTTGAATTTTGTCGAAGGCCTTCTTTGCATCTATTAAGATAATCATGTGGTTTATGCCTTTGGTTCTGTTTATGTGGTGAATTATTTTTATAGTCTTGCGTATGTTGTACCAGCCTTGCATCCCTGGGATAGAGCGTACTTGATTGTGATGGATAAGCTTTTTGATGTGCTGTTGCAATCAGTTTGCCAGTATTTTATTGAAGATTTTCGTATCTATGTTCGTTATGAATATTGGCCTGAAGTTTTCTTTTCCTGTTGAGTGTCTGCCGGGTTTTGGTAACAGGATGATGTTGGTCTCATAAAATGATTTGGGATGGATTACCTCTTTTTGGATTGTTTGGAATACTTTCAGAAGGAGTGGTATGGGCTCCTCTGTGTATGTCTGGTAGAATTCACCTGTGAACTGATCTGGATCTGGCCTTTTTTTGGTTGTTAGGCTATTAATTGCTGCCTCAACTTCAGCCCTTGTTATTGGTCTATTCGGGGTTTTGACTTTTTCCTGGCTTAGGCTTGGGGCGGTGCAAGTGTCCAGGAATTTATCCATTTCTTCCAGGTGTACTGGTTTATGTGCATAGAGTTGTTGGTAGTAATCTCTGATGGTAGTTTGTATTTCTCTGGAATCTGTGGTGATATCCCCTTTATTGTTTTTTATTGCATCCATTTGATTCTTCTCTCTTTTCTTTTTTATTAATCTGGCTAGTTGTCTATTTTGCTGATCTTTTCAAAAAACCAGCTTCTGGATATATTGATTTTTTGAAGGATTTTTTGTGTCTCTATCTCCTTCATTTCTTCTCTGATCTTAGCTAGTTCTTGTCTTCTGCTAGCTTTTGAGGTTTTTTTTTTTTTTTTTTTTTTATCTTGCTCCTCTAGCCCTTTCAATTTTGATGACAGGGTGTCAATTTTAGATCTTTTCTTCCTTCTCATGTAGGCATTTATTGCTATAAATTTTCCTCTAGACACTTCCTTAAATGTGTTCCAGAGATTCTGGTACATTGCATCTTCATTCTCATTGGTTTCGAAGAACATCTTTATTTCTGCCTTCATTTCTTTATTTATCCAGAGGTCATTCAGGAGCAGGTTGTTCAGTTTCCATGAAGTTTTGTAGTTCTGAGTTAATTTCTTAACGCTGAGTTCTAATTTGATTGCACTGTGGTCTGAGACTATTATGATTTCTGTCTTTTGCATTTGCTGAGGAATAATTTACTTCCAATTATGTGGTCAATTTTAGAGTAGGTGTGATGTGGTGCTGAGAAAAATGTATATATTGTGGATTTGTGGTGGAGAGTTCTGTAAATGTCTATTAGGTTTACTTGGTCCAGATCTGAGTTAAAATCCTGGATATCCTTGTTAATTTTCTGTCTCATCGATCTGTCTAATACTGACAGTGGAGTGTTAAAGTCTCCCACTATTATTTTGTAGGAGCCCTACTCTCTTGTAAGTCTTTAAGAACTTGCTATATGTATCTGGGTGCTCCTGTATTGGGTGCATATATATTTAGGATCATTATCTCTTCTTGTTGCATTGATCCTTTTACCATTATGTAATGCCCTTCTTTGTCTTTTTTTATCTTTGTTGGTTTCAAGTCTATTTTATCAGAGACTAGGATTGCAACTCCTGCTTTTTTTGCTCTCCATTTGCTTGGTAAATCTTCCTCCATTCCTTTATTTTGAGCCTATGTGTGTCCTTGCATGTGAGATGGGTTTCCTGGATAGAGCACACTGATGGGTTTTGAAAAAAAAAAAAAAAAAAAAAAAAAAAAAGGTCCGTCTGTGTCTTTTGATTGGGGTATTTAGCCAATTTGCATTTGAGGTTAATATTTTTATGTGTGAATTGATTCTGCAATTTTGATGCTGGCTGGTTGTTTTGCCCATTAATTGATGCAGTTTCTTCACTGTGTTGATGCTCTTTACCATTTGGTAAGTTTTGGAGTGACTGGTACTGGTTGTTCCTTTCTATGTTTAGTGCTTCTTTTGGAGCTCTTGTAAGGCAGGTCTGGTGGTGATGAAATCTCTGAGCAATTGCTTGTTCATAAAGGATTTTATTTCTCCTTCGCTTATGAAGCTTAATTTGTTGGGAAATGAAATTCTGGGTTGAAAGTTCTTCTTTAAGGATGTTGAATATTGGCCCCCACTCTCTTCTGGCTTGTAGGGTTTCTGCCAAGAGACCTGCTGTCAGTCTGATGGGCTTCCCTTTGTGGATACCCGACCTTTCTCTCTGGCTGCCCTTAGCATTTTTTCCTTCATTTCAACCCTGGTGAACCTGACGACTATGTGCCTTGGGGTTGCTCTTCTTGAAGAATATCTTTGTGGTGTTCTCTATATTTCCTGGACTTGAATATTGGCCTGTCTTGCTAGATTGGGGAAGTTCTCCTGGATAATATCCTGAAGAGTGTTTTCCAGCTTGGATTCATTCTCTCCATCACATTCAGGTACACCTATCAAACGTAGGCTAGGTCTTTTCATATAATCCCATATATCTTGGAGGTTTTGTTCATTTCTTTTCACTCTTTTTTCTCTAATTTGCCTTCTCATTTTATTTCACTGAGTTGATCTTCGATCTCTGATATCCTTTCTTCTGCTTGGTCAATTCACCTATTGAAACTTGTGTATGCTTCGCAAAGTTCTCATGTTGTGTTTTTCAGCTCCATCAAGTCATTTATATTCTTCTCTAAGCTGTTTATTCTCATCAGCATTTCATCAAACCTTTGTTCAAGGTTTTGAGTTTCTTTGCATTTGGTTAGAACATGTTCTTTTAGCTCAGAAAAGTTTGCTATTACCCACTTTCTGAAGCCTGTTTCTGTCAATTCATCAGACTCATTCTCCATCCAGCCTGATTCCCTTGCTGGTGAGGAGTTGTGATCCCTTGCAGGAGGAGAGGCAGTCTGGTTTTGGGTGTTTTCATCCTTTTCGTGCTGGTTACTTCCCATATTTGTGGATTTGTCTACCTGTGGTCATTTTAGTTGGTGACTTTCAAATGGGGTCTTTGGGTGGAGCCCTTTTTGTTGATGATGAAGTTACTTCTTTCTGTTTTTTACTTTTCCTTCTAACAGGCCCCTCTGCTGCAGGATTGCTGGAGGTCCACTCCAGACCCTGCTTGCCTGGGGATCACCTGTGACAGCTGTAGAACAAAAAGGGTTTCTGCCAATTTCTTCTTCTGTTATCCTTGTCACAGAATGATACCTGACAGATGTCAGCCTAAGCTCTCCTCTATGAGTGTCTCTTTGATTTACAGGGGTTGGGGAGCTGCTTGAGGAGACAGTCTGTCCTTATAGGATCTCAAATGCTGAGCTGTGAGCTCTGTTGTTCCATTCAGAGGTGCTGGGCAGGTACATTTAAGTCTGCTGCAGCAGCACTCATAACCAATTTTTTTCTCCCAGCTGCTCTGTCCTGGCAAGGTGGCACTTTATTTGTAAGTTCCTGATGTGCTGCTTCCTTTTTTCAGAGATGCCCTGCCCAGCGAGGAGGTAGCCTAGTCACAGATTGCCAGCAGAGGCGTTGCTGAGCTGCTGTGGTCTCTGCCTTGCTGCTGTGTGAACTTCTTTGAGGTTTTGTTTATAGAGGTTTATAGTTAGAACCACCTCAGTAATGGCGGTCTGCCTCAGTAATGGTGGACTGCCTTGGTAATGGGGACTGCCTTGGTAGTGGTGGACTGCCTCAGGAATGGCGGACGCCCTACCTACCACAAAACTGGGCCATCTCAGGTCCAGCTGTGCTTGCTGTGAAGCTCTCAATCCAGAGCATTTCAGATTGCAGGTCTTTGTAGGGGTGGGACCTGCAGAGCCAGATCACCTGGCTCCCTGTTTCAGACCTCTTTTTTTAGTTGAATGGGCCATTCTGTCTCCCAGGCATTCCAAATGCCAGTTGAAATGGCTTCCCAGATTTGTGTGAGTTTTTGTGCAGAGACCCGCTGTGTTAGCTGAAACAGCCATGCTGGAAACTTGTGGCTCTTTTCCACCCAGGAATCTCCTGTTCTGTGGGCAGTAAAAACTCATTTGGAAATGCGATGATCACTCACCCTATGTATTCTCGCTGGGAACTGCACTCCAGAGATGTTCCTATTCAGCCATCTTGGATTGGGTTTTTTGGATCAGGTTTTTTTTTTGTGTGGAGTCTTTAGGTTTTTCTAAATATAAAAACATGTTGTCTGCAAAAAATAATGATTTGACTTTTTCCTTTCCAGTGGTCATGCCTATTATTTCTTTCTCTTGCCTAATTGATCTGGCTAGGATTTCCAATACTATGTTGTTCAGGAGTGGTGAAAGTGGGCATTGTGTCCTATTCCAGATATTAGAATACAGGCTTTCAATTCTTTTCTCAGTCAGTATCATATTAGCTTTGAGTTTGTTATATATGGCCCTTATCATTTTGAGCTTTGTTTCTTCTCTATCCAACTCATTGAGAATTTTTATGATACAGGAATATTGAGCTTAAATGAACGATTTTTTATACATCTACTAAAATGATCATATGACTTGTTATTGATTTTATTGACATGATGCATCATGTTTATTGATTCATACATGTTGAAACAACCTTGTGTCTCTGGGATGAGCCTTTATTGTTCATGGTGAATGACCTTTTAATTGTGTTTTTAAATTTGGTTTGCAAGTTTTTCATTGAGGACAACCAGGTTACTTAGTAGGGCCTTAAAAATGCATGGAATATAGGTCAGCAATATGGATACTTAGGCATTGTTACCGATAGCTAGATTTTTAAAAATACTATTTCATGGTTAAAAACCATTATGTTTATAAACATATTCTCACAGAATTAGAACATTATATCAATGGACAAGAGGGAAGAATTAATCATAATTAAACAAAGCAGATTGTCTAAGCTTTAAGGTATTATGTTTCCAATTAAATTTGGGGAGTATATTTGTCCTGAAACTATATGCAGAAAATTTTTCTATTTTTCAAAATAAAATTTAATGTAATTTGTTGAAATTAGGCTGGATGCAGTGGCTCATGCCTGTAATCCTAGCACTTTGGGAGGCCGAAGAGGGTGGATCACCTGAGGTCAGGGGTTTGAGACCAGCCTGACCAACATGACAAAACCCCATTTCTACTAAAAATACAAAAAAATTAGCTGGGCATGGTGGCATGTGCTAATAATCCCAGCTACTTGGGAGGCTGAGGCAAGAGAATGACTTCAAATCAGGAGGCAGAGGTTGCAGTGAGCTGAGATCCTGCCACTGCACTCCAGCTTGGATGACAAAGTAAGACTGTCTCAATAAACAAACAAACAAATAAAGTGTTGAAATTAGTAGCCAAAGAAAGAAAGATATTAAGCCACTGGTAAATGAAGTCTTCAAGACCCTATTGAAGACTTACTATTATCTGATATTTAAAGTAAAATCCATGACATTCAGATAAAGCTAATCTACTATGTTATATGCATTTGATTTGAAATAGTAAATAATCAGAAAGTGTTCGACAAGTAGCAATTAGCAGGAAACTTTCATTTGAGGGAAAAATGAGAACAGATTTGTAGCTGTCAATAAATCTCTCAGTAAACTTTAATAATACTCTTTCTTCAGTTAGTCAGAATAAATTTTCAAGAACATTTCAAGCATCAACGAGCCTCTTTTATAAGTATTTTAAATTTGAAAATGTAGTATGGATCTGTTAGGAGTAGTAGAATTTTAAGATTTTCATACTTGATGTTATGTAAAACATCCAAGATGCTAATGTATGAGAGGTCTCCCCAAGAATTTTCTCCTACTGACAATTCAGAGGGCATGCTTCCTAAGAGGTCGGATATTTACTCCTTGCTTAACCCAACCTTGGAAAATCTCACTCTAAGATAGATGGGCAAGGCACAGAACCTTGCCATGATTTTGTCACTAGAAGAAAATACAGCTCTTCTGTTTTCAATATTTCTTACTAATTCTCTCCCTCAGAAGTGATACATTTTTAGAATATTTTTTAAATACAGCAGCAAAGTCTTTATTGGAAAATTGTAATTATTCCTTTTGCTCAACTACATAATAGATTGGAATTTAGAATATTCCAACATAGGCCATTATACTCCAATTCTTCAATCACCATGGGGTGTTAAAGAAAGGTGCTTTCTGAGACACATCAGTTTAATAAAAACACATTTAGAGAATTCAGGATCTTGAAACATATCCCTTAATATTTACCATGTGAACACATGCCTTCAAACTCTAAATATTCTGCCTGCTGTATGCAAATCAATTTTTCTTTCCAATTTGGTAGATATAGTATACCTTTTGTAGTTTATGAACATGCCTATCTTTTTCCAATCACTATATAAAGGTTTCATTCTCTTTGCTTTAAAAACCAATCACTTTACCCTTTCTCTCTAACTTCATCTAGCAAATTTCCTCTCTCTATGTATTTAGCTCACATATTTTCTTTTTTCAAATTTTATTTATTTATTTATTTTATAAAGATGCGGTTTCACCATGATGGCCAGGCTGGTCTTGAACTCCTGACCTCAGGTGATCCACCCACCTCGGCCTCCCAAAGTGCTAGTATTACAGACGTTAGCCACCGCACCCGGCCTAGCTCACATATTTTCTATTGTGAAATAGTCTCTTCCTTAGGGCAAGAGGAGTGAGAGTGTTAGTCAGTTTCATCTTCCTCAGTGTCAGTACTCTGCACATAAATCTATATGTGGTTACCGTTACTATATTATAATTGTTTATATTCATGCCTCTCTCCTACATTAGATTCAGAAAATTTCTGTTGTGGAGACTGAATGTTACATGTGTTCCTATACCCAAAATCGTGCACAATTCCAATCTTAGTATTGGTGTTTAATAGCTTAATATTGGCCTCATGAGTGGTCATGGCCACACACAACCCCTAGACTAATCTAGTTAAATTGCTTATCAATTAAAAAAAAAATCTCTTTCAAAGCATTCTAACATGTAGCCACCAAATTTTTGCCCAAAGGTATTCAGGTATGGTTGTGTTAGCACTTCTTGTGATGATTCTTACAATTGTTAGAATGTTGTCTTTATTTAGTGCCCAAGTGTGTATAACTTCAACAATGTCTGAATTCTCCATCCTGAAGAAACAAGTGTATAGACTGGTACTTTTTCATGCCAGTTTTACCTTACTCATCTTGTTTTCTTTTTTAGGTAAGATATGACTTATCTATTGCAAATATCCCAAACATGCAATAGTTGTAAAACACTTAACAATTCTAGGCAACTGTTTTTTTATGTGTTTTAATGTCTCTTTTAAAAGTATGACACAAGAACAGAAAACATTAGATATAAAGTGATCCGCCTAAAGCATACCAGTTACATAGCATGAATAATTTCAACTTAAGAATTCTGTAATAGAGCCAAATGATGAACTAATGTTACTTATTGCTTAAAATACTATTACATCTAAACTATGCCATCTGCGCCTGTGCTGATGCCCATTAAATTAAAATGTGAGTGCTTCTTTGGAGCCAAATCCTTCTGTAATCCACAAACCCTTCTCTAATCTCTGGCAACTATTGATCAATTTTCTCTTCCTATAGATTTCCTGTTTTAGAATGTCATGTAAATGGAAATGTACAAAATTTAGCCCTTTAAGTCTGGCTTTTTTTTTAGCATAATGCATTTGAAATTTATCCATCTTGTTTCCTATATCAGTAGTTTGTATCATTTTATTGTTGAGTTGCATTCTGTCATATAAATACACCACAGTTAGTTCACTAATTTACCAGCCAAAGGCCATTCAGATTATTTCCCATTTTTAGTGATTACGAATAAAACTGTTTTAAACATCCACTCCTGGATTTTTCTGTGAATGTAAGTTTCATTTCACATAGATAAATCCCTAGGAATGAGACTGGTGGGTTATGTAAGTGTGTATTTAACTTTACAAGAAACTGCCAAATTGTTTCCACCTGCCTTTTCATCAGCAATATCTGAGAATTCTAGTTTCTCAGTTTTAAGAATTCAAGTTGCTTTTATTATAGTTATTCTAATATGTATGTAGTGATATATCATTGATTTTTAACTTATATTTCCCTAATATTGTGTTATGAAGCATCTTTTCTAGTGCCTATTTGTCATTCATATGTTTTTGTCTATTCACATATTTTGCTCATTTTTTGGATTACCTGTTTGTTTTTTTTATTAAGGAGTTTTGATAATTCTTTATACATATGTACCTGTTTAAAATATGTGCTTTGCAAGTATTTTCTCACATTCTGTAGCTTGTATATTCAGTTTTCATAAATACAATTCAAAGAGAAGTTTTTAAGTTTTCACAAAGTCTATTTTATAAATTTATCATTTTTTTCTTTTATGGATTATGCTTTCACTATCAAATCTAAGAAATAATGTTTCCTTCATTTTTCTCTAGAGGTTATACAGTTTAAATATAGATTAGAAATTCATGGATAGAGGTCCATTATTTTTCTATCTAAAAATCCAACATCCAGGACCATCTGTTAAAAACTATTTTTGAACATTGAATTGACTTTGTCCTTTACCAAAAATCAATTGACCACAAATATTTGAGGCTTATTTCTGGATTTTTTATTCTGTTACCTTTAACTATTTATCCATTGTTTTGCCAGTATTACAATCTTGATTATTATAGCTTTAGAGTAAGTATTAATATATAATGATGTCTTTCCTCCATCTTTGTTCTTTTTCAAAATTGTTTTTGCTATTCTAGATCACTACTCATCAGATAAATGCAAATAAAATCCACAATGAGATACTATCTTACACCAGTCAGAATGTCTGTTATTAAAAAGTCAAAAATAATAGATGTTGGCAAGGTCATGGAGAAATGGAATGCTGATAGATTGTTGTGGGAGTGCAAATTAGTTCAGTCACTGCAGAAACCAGTTTGGAGACTTCACAAAGAACTAACAATAGAACTACCGTTTGAATCATTACTAGGTATATACCCAAATGAATATAAACCTGGAATCAACCTAGATTCCTATTTTCCTAATTGAATACCGTTTTTTTTTTTTTTCTTGAATTTGGGTTGGTTCCAAGTCTCTGTTATTGTAAACAGTGCTGCAATGAACATATGTGTGCATGTGTCTTTATAATAGATTGATTTATAATCCTTTGGGTATATATATATTTATAATCCTTTGGGTATTTATAATCCTTTGGGTAATGAGATTGCTGGATCAAATGGTATTTCTAGTTCTAGATCCTTGAGGAATCACCATACTGTTGTCCACAATGGTTGAACTACTTTACGCTCCCATCAACAGTATAAAAGTGTTATTATTTCTCCACATCCTCTCCAGCATCTGCTGTCTCCAGATTTTTTAGTGATCACCATTCTAACTGGCATGAGATGGTATCTCAAGGTGGTTTTGATTTGCACTTCTCTAATGACCAGTGATGTTGAGCATTTTTTCATATGTTTGTTGGCCACATTAATGTCTTCTTTTGAAAAGTGTCTGTTCATATCTTTTGTCCACTTTTTGATGGGGTTGTTTGTTTTTTTCCTGTATATTTGCTTTAGTTCTTTGTAGATTCTGGATATTAGCCCTTTGTCAGATGGGTAGATTGCAAAAATGTTTTACTATTCTGTTGGTTGCCAGTTCAATCTAATGATTCTTTTGCTGTGCAGAAGCTTTGGAATTTAATTAGATCCCATTTGTCGATTTTGGCTTTTGTTGCCAATGTTTTGGTGTTTTAGTCATGAAGTCCTTGCCTACGCCGATGTCCTCAATGGTTTTGCCGAGGTTTTCTTCTAGGGTTTTTATGCTGTTAGTTCTTATGTTTAAATCTTTAATACATCTAGAGTTAATTTTTGTATAAGGTGTAAGGAAGGGGTCCAGTTTCTGCTTTCTGCACATGGCTAGCCCGTTTTCCCAACACCATTTATTAAACAGGGAATCCTCTTCCCATTGCTTGTTTTTGTCTGGTTTGTCAAAGATCAGTTGGTTGTAGATATGTGGCATTGCTTCCAAGGCCTCTGTTCTGTTCCACTGGTCTATATCTCTGTTTTGGTACCAGTACCATGCTGTTTTGATTACTGTAGACTTGTAGTATAGTTTGAAGTCAGGTAGCATGATGCCTCCAGCTTTGTTCCTTTTTCTTAGGATTGTCTTGACTATGCAGACTCTCTTTTGGTTCCCTATGAAGTTTAAGGTGGTTTTTTCCAGTTCTGTGAAGAAGGTCAATGGTAGTTTGATCAGGATAGCACTGAATCTATAAATTACTTTGGGCAGTATGGCCATTTTCACAATATTGATTCTTCCTAACCATGAGCATGGAATTCTTTTTTCCATCTGTTTGTGTCCTCTCTTATTTCCTTGAGCAGTGGTTTGTAGTTCTCCTTGAAGAGGTCCTTCATGTACTTTGTTAGTTGTATTCCTAGGTATTTTATACTCTTTGTAGCAATTGTGAATGGCAGTTCATTCTTGATTTGGCTCTATGTCTGTTATTGGTTAGCAATGCCTGTGTTTTTGCACGTTTATTTTTTATCCTGAGACTTTGCTGAAGTTGCTTATAATCTTAAGGAGATTTTGGTATGAGATGATGGGGTCTTCTAAACATACAGTCATGTCTTCTGCAAATAGAAAATTTGACTTCGTCTTTTCCTAATTCAATACTGTTTATTTCTTTTTCTTGCCTGAATGTTCTGGCTAGAACTTCCAATACTATGTTGAATAGGAATGGTGAGAGAGGGCACCCTTGTCTAGTGCCAGTGTTCAAAGGGAATGCTTCCAATTTTTGCCCATTCAATATGATATTGGCTGTGGGTTTGTCGTAAATAGCTTTTATTATTTTGAGATATGTTCTGCCTACACCTAGTTTATTTAGAATTTTTGTCATAAGTGCTGTTCAATTTTGAAGGCCTTCTCTACATCTATTGAGACAATCATGTGGCTTTTGACTTTGGTTCTGTTCATGTGATGGATTACGTTTATAGGTTTGTGTATGCTGAACCAGCCTTGCATCCCTGAGGTGAATCCAACTTGATCATGATGGATAAGCTTTTTGATGTGCTGTTGCATTCGGTGTGCCAGTATTTCATTGAAGATTTTGCATCAATGTTCATCATGGATATTGGCTTGAAATTTTCTTTTTTAGTTGTATCTCTGCTGGGCTTTGGTATCAGGATGATGTTGGTCTCATAAAATGAGTTAGGGAGGATTCCCTCTTTTTGTATTTTTGGAATAATTTCAGAAGGAATGGTACCAGTTCCTCTTTTGTACATCTAGGAGAATTCTGCTGTGAACTCATTTGGACCTGGATTTATTTTTGGTTGGTAGGCTATTAATTTCTGCCTCTACTTCAGACCTTGTTATTGGTCTATTTGGGGTTTCATCTTCTTCCTGGTTTAGTCTTGGGAGGGTGTAAGTATCCAGGAATTTCTCTATTTCTTCTAGACTTACTGGTTTATATGCATAGAGTTGTTTGTAGTAAACTCTGATAGTAGTTTGTATTTCTGTGGAATCTGGTGATATCCCCTTTATAATTTTTTATTGCATCTATTTGATTCTTCACTTTTTTCTTTTATATTAGTCTGGCTATTGGTCTATATATTTTGTTGATCTTTTCAAAAAACCAGCTCCTGGATTTATTGATTTTTTGAAGGGTTTTTTTTTTTTTTTCTCTGTCTCTGTCTCCTTCAGTTCTGTTCTGATCTTAGTTATTTCTTGTCTTCTGCTAGCTTTTGAATTTGTTTGATCTTGCTCCTCTAGCTCTTTTAATTTTGATAATAGGATGTCAATTTTAGATTTTTTTCTCACTTCTCATATGGGCATTTAGTGCTATAAATTTCCCCGTAGACACTGCTTTAAATATGTCCCAGAAATTCTGGTACACTGCGTCTTTGTTCTAATTGGTTTCAAATAACATCTTTATTTCTGCCTTCATTTCGTTATTTATACAGAGATCATTCAGAAGCAGATTGTTCAGTTTCCATGTAGTTGTGTGGTTTGAGTAAGTTTCTTAATCCTGAGTTGTAATTTGATTGCTCTGTGGTCTGAGAGACTGTTTGTTATGATTTCCATTCTTTGGCATTTGCTGAGGAGTGATTTACTTCCAATTATGTGGTCAATTTTAGAGTAAGTGTGATGTGGTGCAGAGAAGAATGTACATTATGTGGATTTGGGGTGGAGAGTTCTGTAGATTCTATTAGGTCCACGCGGTTCACATCTGAGTTCAAGTCCTGGATATCCTTGTTCATTTTCTGTTTCATTGATCTGTCCAATATTGATAGTGGAGTGTTAAAGTCTCCCACTATTACTGTGTGGAAGATTAAGCCTCTTTGTAAGTTGTTAAGAACTTGCTTTATGTATCTGGGTGCTTCAGTATTGGGTACATATATATTTAAGATAGCCCTTCTTGTTGCATTGATCATTTTATCATTATGTAATGCCCTTGTCTCTTTTGATATTTGTTGGTTTAAAGTCTGTTTTATCAGAGTCTACGACTGCAACCCTGCTTTTCTTTTTGCTCTCCATTTGCTTGGTAAATCTTCCTCCATCCCTTTATATTGACTCTATGTGTGTCTCTGCATGTGAGATGGGTCTGCTGAATACAGCACACCAATGGGTCTTGACTTTTTATCCAATTTGGCAGTCTGTGCCTTTGATTTTGATACTAGTTGTTTTCGGCCATTAGTTGACACAGAACATTAGCCTGCCTTGCTAGGTTGGGGAAGTTCTCCTGGATAATATCCTGAAATCCTGAATATGCATTCCCAGCTTGGATTTATTCTCCCCATCATATTCAGGTACACCAATCAAACATAGATTAGGTCTGTTCACATAATCCCAGATTTCCTGGAGGCCTGTTCACTTCTTTTCAGTGTTTTTTCTCTTTTCTTGCCTTCTCCTTTGATTTCATTGATTTGATCTTCTATCTCTGATGTCCTTTCTTCTGCTTGATCAATTCAGCTATTGAAACTTGTGTATGCTTTGCAAAGTTCTTGTGCTGTGTTTTTCAGCTCCATCAAGTAATTTATCTTCTTCTCTAAGCTGGTTATGGTAGTCAGCATTTCTTCTAACCTTTTTTCAAGGTTCTTAGTTTCTTTGCATTGGGTTAGAACATGTTCCTTTAGCTCAGAGAAGTTTGTTATTACCCACCCTCTGAAGCCTGCTCCTGTCAATTCGTCAAACTCTTTCTCCATACAGTTTTGTTCCTTTGCTGTTGAGGACTTGTAATCCCTTGGAGGAGGAGAGGAATTTTCATTTTTGGTGATTTCATCTTTTTTGCGCTAGTTTCTTCCCATCTTCATGGATTTATCTACCTGTGGTCTTTGAAGTTGGTGACTTTTGGATAGGGTCTCTGAGCGCACATGCTTTCTGTTCACGTTGAAGCTATTTCTTTCTGTTTCTAAGTTTTCCTTCTAACAGTCAGGCCTCTCTGCTGCAGGACTGCTGGAGATCCACTCCATACCCTGCTTGCCGGGAATGACCTGTGGGGACTGCAGAACAGTAACAGTTGCTGCCTGTTCCTGCTTCTGGTATCTTCATCCCAGTAGGGTAACCTCCAGATGTCAGCCAGAGCTCCTGTTTATGACGTGCCTCTTTCTTTGGGTATACAGGGGTCAGGGAGCCACTCAAAGAGGCAGTCTGTCCCTTATCAGAGCTCAAGTGCTGTGCTGGGAGTTCCATTGTTCCATTCAGAGCTGCTGGGCAGGGACGTTTAAGTCTGCTTCAGTGGAACTCACAACCACCTCTTTTTCCAGGTGCTCTGTCCCGGGAAGGTAGCTGTTTATTTATAAGTACTTGATGTGCTGCTGCCTTTTTTCTGAGATTCCCTGCCTGGCAAGGAGGAAGTCTACTCACAGTCTTCCAGCAGAGGCTTTGCTGAGCTGCCACAGGTTTTGTCCAGCTGCTGTGCAAACGTCCTTGCAGTTTTGTTTACACAGGTAAAGTTAGGACTACCTCTGTAATGGCAGACTGTCTCGGTAATCAGCCTTTATCTGTTTTAATGCTGTAGGACATGTATAACTTTTATTTTATCTACTAAGAAACTCAGTCCTATTTTCCTGAAGTGGAATATTTTAACCTTCTCCAAAGTTTGCAAAGCTTAATAAAACGAGAAAAGTGAATAATTGTTTTATGTGATAATAACTGATTGGTAATAATAACTGTTATTAATATTAATTATTATATTGTCATTTGCATATATCATTATTTTTAAGTGATTCACTACATAAATGATCAGCAAGTGTTTGGTGCTTGACAAAGGAATGAATGAAATGATGGACAACAGTTCAGAACAGCCCTGCAAATCTCAATTTCACAGATGGTTAAATATCCATGTAAATATCCTTATAAAGAAAATAAGAACATATGCATGTGTCTTACATGGCTTTCAGTTTAATTACTTTATGGTTGTATTTTATAAGGTGCTCAGTATCTACTGAAAGTTCGTGGATTACTCAAGACTGACATCATTGTCTCCTGATTCTCAATTCCAGATTTTATTTTGCTTTGCTCTATTTAACCTCTGTAGGCAACATTTTCACTAGGGAAGCTGATTCTGGGAATGCAAAGAAAACTTTCATATTTCATTGGTCCCCTAACTTAATAAATATTTATTGATTATTTTCTATATGAAAATTACTATACTCAGCCCATGGAGAATACAAAATTAAGTAGATATACATCCCTACTTAATATGCATGTATTTATGAAAATAGAAAAATAACATTGCAGCCATCAAGGTTTACATAAAATTTCTTAAGAAGACTACGTTGCAGAGATAGCCTCTAACAGTGCAGGTGGGGGGTGGCAGGGCAAAGAGGGCTGAAAAGGGCATAGAGAATCCTTAGTCAGTTTGCTTGATGATTATAAATATATATGTGCACATATATAACTTGGTGCTCTGGATATTCTGTTCAAACACAGACTGACTCTGTTTGGATATCCTTTGATGGTAGGCTGTTTTTAGAGAAGTGCCTAATGTATTACATGTGCCCTTCAAACTTGTTTATTCCTTCTATCCACTTCCTGTGATGCAAGTATCACAGGATGAAAGAATAAACAAGTTTGATGGGCATAGGTAGTACATTTCATACTTATTCACAAAGGCTTGGCAGAGACATTGGAAAATGTAGCAAAAAGTTCTTAAAATAAAAACACGACAATTTACATTTGAAATTAATAAACATCAACTATACCAACACTGTTCATTCATGTTCAATGTAGGGAGATTTGACCACTTATCTTAACCTTTTGTACAAAGAAGAAACAACTGGAACATTACCCAAAAAATGTTTATGTTTAAAGTATCATTAAAATTAATTCTGTAGAGAAAATAGTCTGTCAGTGCACTGGCAAGGGCAAGGCCTCTATAAATGTGAATTTTCAACACCCTGCCTTCAGCATACATCACTAAGTGTGACATTTGAAATAAACTTGGTAAGAGAAATTAATAACAAGGTATTCAAAGAGGCTTTGTACCATGAATCTAAAAAGCTTTCAAGAACACTGCACAATTACAGCCTTTTTATAATTTATATTATCAAATACACTTTAAACTATTCTAAGATATTATTAACACATTAGTTATTGCTCCAAGCTTGTAAAGGATTGCACAAGAGACCTGTTGTATAGCTATTTATTCTTCTACTTTGTCATCCATAAACAAATTGAAAGCCAAATGCTTTCAAACATTATCAAATACCCATTCATTTATTCCTCTCAAAAATGAAGCATAATAAAGAAGTGTAATGACAAAATTTTTAAATGGAGCCTAGTGTAGTTTGTAATGTGCAAAAGCATCCTTAATTAAAACATGTATTTTAAAATAAACTCTACTTTTGAATAATTTTAGATTTACAGAAAACTTGCAAATAAAATGCAGAGAAATCCTGCATACCCTCCAGCAAGTTTCTCTTCATGTTAGCATCTTACATAACCATGTTAGATTTATCCAAAGTAAGAAATTAATATTGGCACATTGCTATTGACTAAACTAAAGACACTTTATGTATTTCAGCATTTTCCCACTAACATCTTTTCTCTGTTCCAAGATCCATCTGGGGGACCACACTGCCCTTCCTTTAATGTTTCCTTAGTTTCATTAGTGACAATTCCTCAGATTTAATTTTTGTGTTTTTGTTTTTCTTGCCCTTAACAGTTTTGAAGGCTCAAGCAGGCTTCTTTGTTTTCTTGAGCTTAGCAGTTTGAAGAGTCAACTTTGTAGAATGTGCCTCGATTTGAGATTGTCTGGTGTCTTTCTTGTGAATGGACTGAGCTGATGATATTTTGAGTAAGAATGCCACAGAGGCAGTGTTCTTCTTTTTACACTGTATTTTGGGATATATGATATCACTGATGATGCTACACTGGTCACTTGGTTACATTTGTTCAATTCTCTTAGCAAATTTCTGAGAATATGGTAAAAAATATTTAAAAATAGAAGTTATCACATACATTTTTCAATCATAAATTACCTAAAAGGTAATCCAAAGTATGAGTTTTCATATAGAATGGACTAATAAGAATTCATTAGTTAAATGATTTGATATTTTACCTCATTTTATTTTGTGTGTGTGTGAAAACATTGCCTATTTAAACTAAAACTGTGATTTAAATAATTTTTATACGATTGGGTAAAATTAATAATCTGAAATATTTTTAACTAATTCTAATATCATATGGAAGAGATACTGTGAGCTAACTGGTCTCAATCATAACACATGTAACTAATGATGGGCCTCTTATTTCAATATATTGATAGGTAACAATTGTTCATAAACCTTGAATTGCAAATATTCGAATATACAATACTATTCTTTAATCATGTACTACAACACAAATAAATGAGAAGACTTCCAGAAGCTTTATAATAATTGGTCTCTTTGATAATTACTAAGATTCTAGAAATATTACTATAATGCCTTCTAGTGCTTCATTAAATGAATTATTTGTGTGCTGGATGGAAGTAAGAGAATTGGTCAACACATTCTGCTTTGTTCAGGTCACATCTAAAATATCATGTGTTGGCTTTAGATCATTATGAGAGGAAAAGATGAAGTGATTTTCAAACCTGTTTAATTTACGCTCACCTTCTCCTAAAAACACTCCCACTTTTAAACCACAGGTGAAGATCTGCTGTCAAGTTCATGCAATGTGACCTCAACTAATTGCTTGAGTCAGTAGGCATCAATCCACAGTCTAGGCTAAGATAATTTAGATGCTCACTTCATCTCTACCCCCAACATAGAATAATTACCACACATAGACTAGCCTATTTATTGGTCAGTTCAACAAGGAAGTGATGTAAAGTGGAATCTGAGTTAATTACAGTGGTCCACGAGTAAGATGACCAGAGAAACCAGCTCATCAAAGAGAAAGGAGGCCTATTCCAATTCACTGCAAGAATCAGAAGTAAGAAAAATATCAGAAGTGAAAAAAAAGACACACTGAGGGCATAGATGTTTCTGTTCCTGATGACTTTTACTTCCTCTCAAAAATCTGTGGAGGAGCTTGTCTGCCCTTCCCTAGGAGTCTTTAATATATACCTGAAATTTTTCTAAAAATCTAATGTTTTTGTTTAAATTACTTAGGTTTTATTCTATTATTCATTGCAAAAAATGCTGTCTACACAGAGAAAAAAATGGGCCAATTTATATAAATGTATATAAATCAGAGCTAAGAAGAAGGAAGAGATTGTGATAAATGTACTCTAATGATTAAAATAGGGGAGGGAGGGTGGGGGGTGGGAAGCTGGGGAGAGATAGCAAGGGGAGAAATGCCAGATGTAGGCGATGGGGAGGAAGGCAGCAAATCACACTGCCACGTGTGTTCCTATGCAACAATTTTGCATGTTCTTCACATGTACCCCAAAATGTAAAATGCAATAAAATAAATAAATGGGAAAAAAAAAATTCCAAGAGAACAAAAAAAAAAAAAAAAAAAAAAAAAAAAAAGGCTTTTGTATGTTGTTTCAGACATGGGAAAAAACTGAAACAAGGGATGGAAGACCCAGTTAGATAAATTTAATCTTAACATAATATAAAAATATGCAAATAATTTTCAAAAAATACAGTAATTTAAAAATTCAAAGGAATTCCTTATAATCTCCAGATTCATCCCTCACTAGGAGTTGTCCCAAAAAGACTGCATGCACCCACCCAAGAGCATTTTACATTGAGTAAGAAGCTTGCCTAAATGCCCTCTAAGTATGCTGTAATTGTAAGTGATAATAAAATGATTAATCTGTTTTGGCAGACATTTCTGAAGTATGTTTAATGATGTTGTAGAGGAAACACCATGGCACTGTAAAACTGAGAGCCTATTTTACAAAAAAAAAAAAAGATTATTTCTTCTGAAAGCATACCTTCCATTATGACTGCACAGTGAAAACATATTAATTAGAGCAAAGATTGCTCATACTAAAACACTGAGGCCAAAGAGTCAGAGCTGCAACATGGTAGAGTCATTTCTGGTGTCAACAAGTAAATCTTTTGTTCTACAAACCTTTCCTTAAGCAACCTAAGAATTGTCTGATATAGCAATAAAAACTGTGAAGAATAAAATATTTATAGATCAAGATCATTGTTAAACCTCTTACTGCCCCCCGCTCCCCCCCTCCCCCCAGAATCCAGAGACTCTTCGCTTAGCCATTTTGATTGAGAATTATCATTAATGTTTTGGTGTAAAATACCTGGATGCCGATGTTAGAGTCCATTAGGTATTCTTCATAGCTTGATCTACTTAGTCTGTGTTATACAATCTATATAGCCTTTTCTTGCATAAAATGGGTTTTATACATCTAATTAAGTCTTCACAGAATTCTAAATCAATGAGCCATTGTAAATTTTGTTTCAACTATTATGTAAGTTATCTGGACCTTACCTATCTGCTAAATTCAATATGTGGTTTCCAAGGGTGGCCTAATCATGTCAGCATTCCTGTGGGCCTTTGGTTCTGTCTGGTAAATCAAAAGACAACTCTTTAAAAAAATGTATGTGTTAAGCCAAATTCATTTTTTTTTTTTTTTTTTTTTTTTTGAGACGGAGTTTCACTCATGTTACCCAGGCTGGAGTGCAATGGCGCGATCTCGGCTCACCGCAACCTCCGCCTCCTAGGTTCAGGCAATTCTCCTGCCTCAGCCTCCTGAGTAGCTGGGATTACAGGCACGCACCACCATGCCCAACTGATTTTTTGTATTTTTAGTAAAGATGGGGTTTCACCATGTTGACCAGGATGGTCTCGATCTCTTGACCTCGTGATCCACCCGCCTCAGCCTCCCAAAGTGCTGGGATTACAGGCTTGAGCCACCGCGCCCGGCCAGGCCAAATTTTTAAACTAATGAACTATAAGGGAGAGGTTAACACGAGAGATGGCACTTCCAAGGCTATTTCACTTAGACATGCTGATTTCTTCCTCAGGCAACTCTTCTTTTGAGAACTGGTTCTTGAATGAAATTCTATTGCAGCAGCCTCATTTTTTGTTTGTTTGTTTGTTTGTTTAGTTTAATTTCTTCCTGATAATATTAACTCCACTTTCTCCAACTTCCTGATTAAACATGTTACACATCTCATGGACACTTGGCTTCACTAAATTATAACAGAGGAGTTTTATTCAATTTTCTGGAAAAAAAAATAAGTTTGGTACTGTAAAAGAGTTAGAGTGTCAGTGGCTCCCTAAATCACTGATTGAAAAAGTCAGAGAATAAGACACCATTTTTGAGAGTGTGATGCATAGGTATATCAGATTACTTTTAAACTGGTCCAAGAACTCCCACTGATCCTGGTGAGGTTCCTAACTTACAGCCTTAACTTTTCACCTTTTCACTACTGAAAGTCTCTGTGAACTCCAAAATACCTCAGCTAATTGCTTTTCTTTCTAACCCAAATTGTATTGCTTTAGGCATTCTGTGAGAACCCTGAATAAGAAAAAGGAAGTATCACAAGAAACAAGTACTTATTTATTTCCCAACTTGCTCTAAGCTATAGTTCAGGCACAAAGTTTTAGAAGGGACTTTGCAAGGTGCATTCAGACTTCAGCTCTCAAAATCGAATAGTGATGGAATTCATACTTACTAACTTTAAATTGATATTTATGCTTTATGTCATCAGTTTTTAAATATTTATAATTATCTCTTTTTAATATAAGGCCACACTGACAATTTAGCATGTCATTCTTTTTCAGGCTTACTTTTTTTTTTTTTTTATTTTATTTATTTATTTTTGAGACGGAGTTTCACTCATGTTACCCAGGCTGGAGTGCAATGACACAATCTCGGCTCACCGCAACCTCCGCCTCCTGGGTTCAGGCAATTCTCCTGCCTCAGCCTCCTGAGTAGCTGGGATTACAGGCACGTGCCACCATGCCCAGCTAATGTTTTGTATTTTTAGTAGAGACGGGGTTTCACCATGTTGACCAGGATGGTCTCGATCTCTTGACCTCGTGATCCACCCGCCTCAGCCTCCCAAAGTGCTGGGATTACAGGCTTGAGCCACCGCGCCCGGCCTCAGGCTTACTTTTAAACACACATTTATTTACATAAAATTAGTTTGTTTCATAAGCATGATTTGATGTCCTATAATTTACATTTACATTTATATTTAACTTCTGTCAAAATTTCCATCTTCACTGTGACATTGCCCCATAAACTGCATATCTGGACCATAAACTGGAAATTGCCATGCCTGGAAATTGCCCCATAAACTGCATACCTCGACCATACCTCGGCTTTCCGTTGAAACTGCTCTCTGTAACCCTAATGTGACAGGCAAGCAGTCCAAATCAACGCCATCTTGGCCCCTGCGACTTGTAATAAGTAACTAAGGTCTGTAACTTCCACTTTACCCAGACAATGTGTAAACTAACCCTTATCTTAACTTCTGTGAACCACTTAAGTAACAATCAGAATGTCCAAAGTCCCTTGGCCCTCCGAATGCCCGAAGCCCCTCACCCTCACCCCCACTCAGGAGGTGGTTTATGGCATAAAAGGTCTTGACACCCTCCTTTCAGGGCCGCAGGTTAGAGATACGTGAGTCCCCTTTGGCTGATGGCAATGAAGACCCTGTAATTTGGCCTAGTCTTTGTCTCAGTGGTGATTTCATGCTCGCTCAGTTACAACATTCACAACATGTTGTATTATAGGACAATGTAAGTGAGAGAAATGAAGTCTGAATGTTTCTTTCATGAATAGAGTCTTTAGAGCAGGATACATTTTTCTTTATAAAAGGTTTTCTAAAAATCTGATTGAATTCCTATCACATGGTTGGCTTTTATTAAGAATCTTATTAATGGATATCAAATGAATCATATCTATTGCCAGTTTATTTTATACATGTAAATGAGCAGAAGCACCCATTTTTGTGGATTTTTGAATCCTCTTTCAACTCTCAACTCTTAATTGTTAGAACTGTGTCTTAAAATTTGCTTGCTCTTATATACCAGGAGTGAAAAAACATAGTAGCATTAACACCAGAATGGAAATTAGTCTTTCACCAGGAAAATGACAAAGCTGTATATTTGTTCTCAGGTGAAACAATGAAAAGAAAGTGGACAGAAGCCAAGAGGGACCGGGCAGGTGAAACAAGCATGCCATAGCCTGGACTCCAGCAGTTTCTATCCAGAAAGCTGCTGAGTCTCTAACTGTGAAAATAAAAGCTAAAATGTCATCATAGCCTGAAAGAGCAGCCTTTTGTCAGCACCCTGTTTTTAAAAGAACTGTGGTGGTTGCTGCTTGTGCAGACTTCTTACTTGTAACCAAAGATTGGTAAGTTCCATGAACATATCTGGTCCAATTTGAGTAAATGGCACATCTTGACCATTGGGGCATTATTGCAGCTAGTGCTATCTCTTCTTTAGGCATCGCCACCTAAGAAGAGCAGGTTAGCAATATCTTTTACCTCAAATCATTGACACCTTTTTCTACTTTATTAGCTCAATATGTTACCCAGAAATGATTCCACTGGTTTGTATTTGTGGGTGTAATACAACTTAACTTACTTTATTAATTATCTTTACTCACCTCTTGAGTTGCTTAATAGAGTCAGTGATTGTTTTGGAGAATGTTGACAGCTGATTCCAAAAACCCACCAGAAAAACCTATTGATCAAGAAAGAGTATATTAGAACCACTGAAGTAATACAGAATGCTGTTTTGACAAAATTTAAGAGGGTAAGAGGATAAATTTTAAAAGAAAATTTACAGGGTACTGGAGCCCCGACTGGATGATTTGTTTTTCAACATTTATTTTAGAATCGAAGGAAACATGCATATTTGTTACAAAGGTATATTGTGTGACTCTGTGGTACATAGTATAAATGAATCCATCACCCAGGTAGTAAGCATAGTACTAACAAATAGTTTTTCAACCCTTTCCCCCTTCCCCCTCTTTCTATTCTCCAGTGTCTATTGTTCCTATTTTTATGTCTGTGTGTACCCAATGTTTAGCTCCTACTTATAAGTGAGAACATGCAGTATTTGTTGTTCTTTTTCTGCATTAGTTTGCTTAAGATAATGGCTTCCAGCTGCATTCATGTTGCTGCAAAGGACATGATTTCGTTCTAGGCAAGTTTTGGAAGATAGGGTAATCAGCTGTCCTAGTTTGCCTGGGATGTGGAACTTAACAGTGCTAAAACTTAAGTCTTGAGAAAACTTGGACAGTTGTCCACTCTAGATGGGGAATGGGCAGAAGTTAGGAAATAGCATAATACATTTGGATTGGTGGTCACTGAAATGAGTTTTGATCCCAAAGCTAATGGTTTTGATGAATAAGCTGGTGAGTAGGTTTAGTTTCATTTGCAAAAGCAGGTGTATTCTACAGCAGGGAGCTGTTATTTTTGCTTGCTCTCCATATTGATTTAAATAAGACCAAAAAAGTATGCCTAGTCATGCCTAGTCACCATATTATTAAAATGAGAGTAGGGAAATTACATTGATTTCCATTCTAAAGATTGAATATAATCTGTTTGAATATGACTAGATTCTGAATTTAGTTTTGTTACTTAAACATTTTGCAAAAGCCCACATTTTAAATTCTACTTTCAATGTCCTTGAATCTGAAAACCTAACTTAGTTAATAATAAAGTCATCCCCCCAAAAAAAATTATATCTTGATTGTAGAGATATTCATATGAATGAATCATTCATCTAAACTCAACTACACCAAAAAGGGAAAATTTTACTATATACAAGTAAAAAATAAAAATGTCCATTGTGATCTAACTTGCAATATGATGGAAGTTGAAGAAAAAAGGGGGAAAAGTAATATTTCTAAATCCCTATTATGTGCAAACATTGCTCTTGAAATACTTGTAAATGAATTATGTGAGGAAGTCATTATTGTGTCTATTTTAATTATGAGGAAATAAAAACTCAGAGAACTAAAGTAATTTACCATAGTCCACTAGATAGTAAAAGGACAGTTCCTGGATTATAGCATAGTTCTGTCTAAATCAAAGGATGTGCTATTTCCAAAGCACATCACTGTAATAATGTGACTAGCCATTCTTCCTGCATTCTAACTTCACCTTCTCTTTATACCACCTCAAAGACAAGCTGAAAAGTTACAGCAGGAACATCTCTAAGAAGGATTAATTATATTCAAAACAGCCTTATCTAGCTACTGTCATATATAAACTAAATCTAAAATTTGCAGGTAAATTTAAAATTATAATCTGGGGATTATCAGAGTATATTAGGCTAAGACAAATTTTGATTGTATACAAATACAAACCTGTAGCTTTTGGGTACTCATAAAATAAAGCTATTTTTTTTTCATAAAATCAAAATAGAACTAAACAGCTATATAACAGTAACCTTTAAGAAGTAAATAGAAAAAGTGTTCAATAGCCTTTTTTTTGTTGTTGTTTTATAGGAAGATGTAGATTTAGATTAGAGTTCCTAAGACTGGCCAGAATTAGAACGAAATTTAGGAGACAGTGCCAATAAAGTCAAGTCAGTGAAAACTCAAGAAGAGTTGCTGTGAGTGAAGAACTCAAAATCATCCACTGGTTTTTGTAATAAAGAGTCTAAAGTTGGCCATACATCTGAATCTGAAATGAAGAATATTAGAATGGAGTCAAAAACGTATTTGCAAAGGGAGAAGTCATGCAGTTGTAGTTCAGACTTGATGAATGTACACTCACATCTAGTGGTGTGCTGAAGATTGAGGGGTTGGGGAGAAATAACAAAGATTTAGCACATTCTTGATAAGGAATGGGATTACAAACAACAAAAGCATTGTTTAGTTGAATCAAATAAGGATCCCCTTACAACTGACTACAATTTGTCTGTTATTCATATGCCTGATTGTGTGTTTCTTTTGCTGTGCTTGACATTTTTAGCAAAAGACTGGAAGAGGTGTCATGGGAACTTTGGGGTGTCACTTTGCCAGCCAGAAACCTCTGTAGCCAGTGGCACCTTTTCCAGAGTTTTACTAGGACCTGCTGGGCTCATTCTGCCCACTCAGCGTGGCAGGCTATGCTCAGCTTGCTCTATCAGCCCAGATCCCACACCTGCCAAGGGTGAGCCAGTTACAGAGTGGCAAGGTATGTGTGAGCAGGCAAGAGTGTAGGTTCCGGCCATTGCACACAGGCAGGCATGCCAGCTGCAGTGGCTGGACCAGGAGTACCACAAGTGTCTTCCACAGGACAGAGGGGGATGGGATGGCTTGGAGATGCCAGGAACTGCAGATCCCCAAAGAGGGTGCCCTGGCTTGGGGAGCTTCTAGGTCTGGGCTCCCCAGAAGGCCACAGTTACTCTCTCCTCATCACCTGCAATGTGTCAAGTGGGGCGAGAAGAGGCCTATTTCAGCTGTTTGTGTTACAGTTATTTCAGTCCTGCCATTCAGCAGGTCCTGAGTTCCTGCATCCAGGATAAATGAGATATGTGGACAAAGTGGACAACTAGAGTGTGCTTTACTGAGTAACAGAGCAGCTCCAGGAGACCAGAAGTGGGTAGCTCCTTTCCGCAGGCAGGCCGTCCCAAGGTCTGTGCAGTCCTCAGCAGAGTGGAGACCCAGAGTGGGTAGCTCTTATCTGCAGGCAGGCAGTTCCAATGACTGTACAGTTCTTAGCAGAGAGGAGACCCACAGTGGGCAACTCCTCTCCACAGGCAGGTAGTCCCATCATCTGCCTAAGTCTGGCTGAGTCCAAGGGTTTTTATGGATTCCAGAGGGGATGATGTGCGTGCTGATTACATCAGTGGCCATGGGTTGGTCCAGAAAAAGCACTCAGGCACCTGCTCCTTTTGACCCAGGAGCCTCTCTGCCTCATGCTGCCTCCTGCCATTGTTCATGGCATCCAGGCTGTTCATGCCGAGGGCTGCCTACAGGCCAACCCTGAACCACCCTCCATTTCCCCTTATCTCTCTCCCATGCTTGTCAGTGCCCAAATTCCAGAAGGGGCTGAGGAAACAGGGGGCTGGCATGTCAGCGGCACCCTGAGCATGTGTACATCCAGCCGGGTTGTGACAGTGCCCAGTCTCAGCCACAACCTTGCTCTGAAATTGGAGCAGATGCTGAGAGCGAGGAGAGGCCAGGCAGCAGAAGCAGCACTTCCAAGCCTGTGGGGGCAGGGGAGCTTCCCAGGCCCAGAGACAACAGGGATGTTTGGGTCCGCAGCCACGGCTAGGTGGCTAAGGCTGTGTCTGGGAGCACAAGGTTCCTGCCTCACCAACTCAAAATGGGGTAGGACTACTGCCTGATTCTGGCTTCTGCTGGCTCTGCAGAGCATGAAGCCCTGGCTGCACCTCTCCGCTGCAGCTGGTGCCTAGGCAGTGGCCACCCCAGATTGGCCACTGCTGCCATTAGAGGCAGCTTATGGGATTGGGTCAGTTTTGCCTTATTACTATGTACTGTCTAGGAAGGGGCATGTAATAATGAAGAGTGTTTGGCAAGGAGAGGTTCATCTTATTGGTGTCAGTAAAACATATGAAACAAAGAGAATAACTGAGAGATTAGGAGAAAATAGAGAAAGGATAGGAATAGTAGTCAACATGATGTAAAATGTAGAGTAAAATTTGGGCCCCAAGATAGCTGGAAAGATAGGAAGTGATAAAATAAGGAGATTTTGGAATGTAGACAAGATATTGGAATAAGTTTTCCTCATATAATGTAATTATGTATTTATTTATTTAATAGCTACTGAGTTAAGTATGTAATATATACCAGATACTATACTTATTGTTGAAGACACAGCGTTTAACCCCAGATAAACTGTCCCCTACCTCAAGAAGCTTATTCTTCAGGGTATTCTGTGTAAGAACCAGAAAGAGCTAATAACCAGAGTATAGCTGTATGTGTGATTAGCTACAGCAGTGAACTTGAGCGTGGATGTTGAATATGTTATTCCATACACACAGCAGCAACAGAGAATAGAGGGGAGTTGAGTCAGCCGTCCAAAATATAAGGTTATCCAGGACAGGAATATAGAAGGGTGTTGTGCTTTATATTCCATTAATAGGATCTCAGATATGTAAAGATTTTAGCATGAGGCAATGGCCAGTGATCTCAAAAGAAGCAGCAGTGTTAAGCAAGAAGACTACCAGTCTAGTTTCAACCTGACTTTTAGTTAACTAGGGTGTAGAAGGCCAAGAAGCCACTTCTGCAGAAAATTGAAGAGTAAGTAATGTTCAGTGAAGACAATGAAGAGCATGAAACATTCAGTGATGTGAAAAAAATGGCAGAAAAGGGAAAATAGAAATCAGGATTAGAGAAAGACAATGTCCTCTCTCCTCCATAAATTGAGAGGTGCTGGATTTTTTTCCAGTATATTACATTTTTGGTATTGAACTATATGAGTATATCTAACTGACTCAGTTATGTTAAAGAAAACTGAATTGACAAAAGTTGAATTGTCTTCTCTGTAAGAGAGATTTTTCTTCTTAACAAATACTTATATATCTCTATCAAAATTCCTGTCAAGGACATCTTTAGCATTTAACAAGTGAAAATACAATTAGAGGGCTGTACGCTTTTGGAGCCTAGCTTATATTTGAAACTTTGTGCAAAAGCATAATTATTTTAGGTATAACAAAATTTGCCTTTGACCTTTTGAATATTTTATTATGTCCTTGTCCTTTTCAAAATGACAACCCATTTCTAACTCCAAAAATTTGCTGGAGCAGAGTTATAGTCTTGTGTAACACACCCCACCCTTGTCAGGACAAGCTTAGAAAACATTGTTTCTTCTGACCAGCAAGGAACTATAGTGAACCTATTAAAATTAAAATTCCATGACAATTTGTCTCTAGTTTAAGCCACCTCACAAAATAATTATAGGAAAACAAGCAATTTAATCTAGATGGTTTTTACTTTTCCAGATATTTTTTCTAAAACAGTTAAGGGGTGCCATAGACTCAGTGTTTATTCCCCTTCATCCAAATTCATAAGTTGAAACCTTGTCCCCGACATGAAGATAAGTGAATGTGCAGGATTTGGAAAGTGACTTGGTTGTGAGGGTGGAGCCCCCATGAATGGGATTAGTAACCTTATAAAATAAACTTCAAAGAGTTCATTTATCTGTTCTATCATGTGAGATTACATTGACAAAATGGCCTTCTATGAACCAGGAAGCAGACCCTCACCGGACCCAAATCTGCCAATTCCTTGATCATGGATTTCCCAGTCCCCAGAATTGTGAGAAATAAACATCTGTTGTTTATAAGCTACCCAGTCCATGGTATTCTGTCATTGCAACCTGAATGGATTAAGGGGAAATAAATACAAGTATAAAGAGAAAAAAATCTGGAAACTATTTTAAGTTAATTACAATCACATTTCATTTTAATTAATATAATATATTTAAAATTAGTTTTTCAAATTCAATTTAACTGCAATGAATCTTTGCCATCAATTAGCAGCCTGGCGTAGTGGTTAGGAGGACATATCTAGAGACACACTGCTGTGTATTACAACCACAGCTTCATTTTTTCTTTCTTCTTTTACCTGATGTGTACCATATTCAATATCTCTATTTGTGGTTTCCTTCTCTGGTAAAACTATTCAACATTTCTATCCCCAGTTTCCCTCACTATTAAATCATGGTACCAGTCTCATAGATCTCTTGTGAGGTTTTACTGATTCACTTTTAATAGACCGCTTAGCACATCGCTTGTTACCTTCTGAGAGCTGTAACAATATTACTATGTACACATACACACAGTATGTGTGTGTTTGTTATCAATAGAGAAAGCAGTTTAAAACTTTAGGACTTGAAAGCACATATCTTCCAAAAAAGTGCATAATACTATATAAACCAAAGTATACATAAGAAAATAAACAAAGGAGCCAACTTCTGGCTGCTTAGCATGCCTGAATCATATATGTTATATTGTTTAATCTTTGGAGCAGTCTTTAAAAATTACAACTATCTCATTTAAGAAATTAGAAAACTGAGGTTGTTTTAAGTACTTTTCTCAAGGTCACATGCTAGGCAGTGGCATAGATAGAATTTAAATCATGACATGAAAAATAGCAACATGTATGGTGTTTGCACTTCTGCACATTAACAAACCTTAGTTGTATAAAATGAGCCAATTACAAATGGTATTTATGGAACCCCAATTAGGTAAAGTATCACAGGATTTCTTGTTCATTTTTTATTTCATTCCAGTATTTTTACAATACTGGAGATATTCACAAACTGGAAAAGTTTCTTTCCTATCTTCCCATTAACCTACTAAACAGAGCCACATTCTTCACAGTTTTTCCCTTTTACTTTTCCCTAGAGCTGTAGTTCTAGCCAGATCAGGGCCAAAGGGATATAATGGAAGTAGCTTGCTTTCCTGCTTCAATGTCACCTTCAGGGTAAAGTAGACATATGCTTACAGAAATCACCAGCTGCTAAATAAATTGGATACATTGAAAGAAATTCACCTTGTCAAGAGGTAGAGAATACTTATCTTCCCTGTGAACCAGGGGCTGGTTTTGTGACTTGGTGTGACCAATAGAATATTAGCAAACATGACATAGGCAGAGGAGTGAAAAGTGCCTGTAGATTGGCTTTTCTCCTCCCTTGGGGCTGAGACATTTTCTGCCACCGTGCACCTAAGTCTGGACAAGCCTTCTGGGGGTTGAGAGACCAAAAGGAGAGAGGCCAGCCATCCGGGACATCTCAGCTGAGATCCCATGGACCAAGTCATATACGAAAAACCAGACATGAGTCAGGCCATTCTAGACCAAGCCAGCTCAGAATGGAGGGAATGCCAAGTTTACTCATGGAATTATAAGAAATAATAAGTTTGTTGCTTTAGCCACTAAGTTTTGGGTGTTTGCATTGCACCAGAGGCTTTATGAGAGACATAATAGACATGTACCAGAGACTTTGAAAGGCACTTACGGGAGTTCAAAGATGAGTAGGCCTTAAAAAGTATAATTGGAATGTTTGTAACGCCAAGAAATGATAAATGCATGAGATGATGGATACCGCATTTACCATAATGTGATTATTACGCGTTATATGCCTGTATCAAAACATTTCATGTACCACATAAGTATATACACCTACTATGTACCCATAAAAATTAAAAATAAAATAGAATTGTTGATAATATCATAAAAAAGATAGGTCCTTGTGACTACCTTGTCACTAGCTTAAAGCAGGTTATAGTGTAGACAGAAAGTAAAGATATGAATATGTTATAAAACATCTCATAAAATTAAATGATCAAATAATATTGCATCTAAATACTAGAAAAGGTATCACAGTTAAAAAAAAAAAAAAAAAAAAAAAACCTAAAATTCATTTGGGAGTTATGGAAAACCTTTCTTCACATCAATATAAAAATCAAAAGAAGAACATTTTCAAATAATTTTAGAAGTAAATTTTGGAGACATAAAAAACCTTAGCCTAACTCTCACATTTTGTAGATAACAAAACAGAAAGTTAGGATAGTCATGGCCATGAGGGACCCTCACCTATCTAACCACTTAGATTTCTGCATATGACAGCATGCCTCACTCATTATCTAACCATAAAGGTTATATTTGATTGTTACCTTTGGATGAAAGAAGAGACCTTTCTCTTACTTCCTACTCCTAAGCACAATTAATCCACTCCTTTATTCACTTATTAATTCTTTACCTTTCATCCTATTTAAATTCCTTACTATGGATTACAAATTTTTACATAATATGGTTCCTACTCTCCTCAGCAACCTCATCTCTTAATACTCTTTCTGTTGGACATCAGAATATAATACTTGCTTTTTCCTTGGCCGGGAGCAGACTCCACGCCCCAAACCTTTGATTGGCTACCCAGAGGCTGATTTACCATGAAGCTAATGGCCATTAAAACAAAGGGCTCCACATAAGCACAGACTTGTTTCAAGGAATTATAATAATATTGAATTTAGAATTCTATCTTCTTTTTCCTAAAGAGGACTCTAATAATTAATGAGGAAATTATCTAACATTATTGCTCTTGCTGACCACTTGGTGTCCCAGCCTAGGAGAGGCAAGAAGCTACAAGGTCAGCCAAGGGCAGGGTTAGCTGTGAACACAGAAATGAAAGGTGGGAGATGCAACATGGAAATTCAGCCTGTCTGCTGTGTCTTCTTGCTACAACATTCTGTAAACTTACTCTATGCTGTAAATCTATGATGATTCATTTTATTGTTTTGTAATGTTTTCAATCTTGCATTAAAACATTTCAACAGCAATAAGTTTAATAAAAACTAAAGCACACATTTCATTTAGAAAGAACACAGCATTTTTGTTTCTTAAGAATGTAAATACTGTATGTTTTAACATAAAATGTTTATGAATGTTTACCATCCACCAAGGGCACAGTAGTGAAAATACCAACAATATGAAAATCAGAAAACACCAATCAACTTAAGAAGCTTAGCCAGTTTATTATTTATTAGTTATTTTAATACTATGATCAAAGACAATAATTTAACACATGTATCTGAAAAGTTAATTTACATATCACTCTAGAAACATGACTTTTTATTTAGATTGATTGTTCTTCATCTATATTAATTTTGCTCATTACAATTTCAGATTTTCTTTCATAAGTACAAAGAATAAAGTGATGACTATTAATGCAGTAGCAAAAGGAGAATTGCTCAATGATGTTAGTTTTATGTTAATATCATCAGCTGCTGAAATAGAATTTAGTTAATTCTAATAAAGATTTATTTTTTATTTAATTTACAGAAAAAAGTAAAGCTTCCAGAAGTTAATTCTGTCAAAAATGGCATTATTGAAAAAGACGTTATCAATTCATTCAAAAGTTAAATGAATAAAATAATATATTGGTACCAATAATATAAATAAAGATTTTGGTGGTTAAGAGCATCATAGTAAAAAGCAATATTCTTAGTAAGTTAAGGCATCTATGGAACAGAAATGTATATAAAATTAGCTGAGGCACACTCACAATTCACAATGCACATAAAACAAACTGAAATGCTTTGCCAATTTACATAGAAGCAAAATATTAAAATGTACAAGTAACTATATATAGTACTTGCTATTTAAATATATAAATCCACAAGTAATAATTCTAGTAATGATTTAATTATATATGCATAGAGAGAAAGAATGGAGAGAGAAACTGGACTTTGTTTCCAATTTTTGAATAAAAACAAACACTTTGGCATAATAATTTGTTTTTATCTTTTTGCTACTCATTTTCAGACAGACTTTAGAAATGATGAACATTTGGAGAACAATTTCAATCTAAATGTTCAAGAGCAGTATAGACCATTACTGGAAAAGAGTTTCTGTTCCCTTTTTTAACCAGATAGAAATTTTAATAAAAGTATTCAACAAACGGAGTACCATAAAACGTAACCTTTATCAAATTGAATCACTGAAAACAAAGCTTGCAGATAGAAATTGAAATTTATCCCTGCAAAAGTGAGGGCAAACTAGAGAAGTTAAATAATGAGAATTCAAATAATATATAGATTGAATTTTGAAGCTCTCTACCTGTGCTTTGGACTATCTCCACTAATGAGAAAAACATTTGATAAAACTCCTATATATAGCTATATAAATTAATATTGTGTTATTGAGTAGATTCAAATTTAGAAAACTTATGATTTGTTTAGCATCTAAATTTAGTGAAGACATGGAATCAACCTAAGGGCCAATCAATCGTAGACTAGATAAATAAAATGTGTTGCATATACAACATGGAAGACTATGCAGCTGTAAAAAAGAATGAGATCATGTCTCTTGCAGGAACATAGATAGTGCTGAAGGCCATTATCCTCAGCAAACTAAGACAGAAACAGAAAATCAAATGCTACACATTTTCATTTATAAGTGGGAGATAAATGATGAGAACACATGGACACAAAGAGGGGAACAAAAGACATTGCAGCCTCCTTGAGGGTGGAGTGTGAAAAAAGAGAGTATTAAAAAATAATGAAACTGTTGGCTACTAGATCTAGGATCCAGGTGACTAAATAATCTGTACAATAAACCCCTATGACATGAGTTTACCTGTAAAACAAACCTGCCATGTACCCCTGAACCTAATAACGGTTAAATAAATAAATAAATTTGGTGAAACTTCTTAAAAATAAATATTTTGGTGAGTTTTTCTTCTCTATAATGTCATAAAACTAATTTATCTGGCAACACAATGTTTCAAGAATTTCATAAAATTATTTTAATGCCTCCTTTCATTCTGAGAACTGTCCTGCTATAGATGAAAAATTATAGTTACCCTGTGTATAAAGCTGTGAAAGGTTGCCCGACCACTTCCCCTAGTGTGATGCAGTGATATTCTTCAAGGCACTGGCTTAGACACTGGAAATAGAAAAGTAGTATTAAAACTATCTCTGCCTCCCAGAAGCTAACAGCACAATGGGATGAAAAATATTCTTTAATTAGTGTTATCAGTTCTTAGTTGGAGACATACAAGAAGCTCCAGAGAGTACTCCAGTGAGAGAGAATGGGGTCTAATGGCTAGAATTGGTATTGCAAATATTTTAGCAATTTGATTACTGGGTGGAAGGTACAGCTTTTAGAAAATTGACCATTCAGCAATATATTTCTGAAAGAAGTTGTTCTGGGGTGTCAAAGAGAAATTGTACCAGAGTTAAACAGGAAAGGAAGACTTTATTCAAAACTATTACAGTGAAAGTCAATACTCTTGTAATAGGCGTGAGAGATCGAATTCAACTTCTAATGGGAAAAAATGCAGGAGAGTTTTCAAGCACTGGGGTGAGCTAGTGGAAAAGTACTACTGGATGTTGAGGGGGAGGTTGGTCCATGTGATTAGGCCATCTGGGTTTTCTAATTGTGCTTATCCAAGTTAGACTCCTACCCTCCCCTGGAAGCTGAGAGAGAGGGGCACTATTATCCTTGATGACTACATTTCAAAGAGTTGGCTCCCAGGTCCTAAAAAAAGACATTCCTTGGGTTTAAAACTGGCAAGAGGCTGGGGAGATGTACATCTCAAAAGGGAAAGAGAAATAATCTACAATTGCAAACTTCCTAAATTAAATGCTCTCAGTAAATGGAGGTCAGGAGTTTATAGTCAGGAAGAAATCTGTTTAAAGTTTAGTCAAGCTAAGGGGAATGTTAAGGCCACTTGGTCAGCGGATTTCTAAGCATCCATGCATATTTGGCTCCAAGTTAGAGGAATACAAGGAAAACTCACTTGCCTGAAATCTGTCCTCTCTGCTTCTCCTGCTGGCGAAGTTTATTCTTGTCTAGCAAGTTATAATCCTGTTGGAGTGTATATGGCCACTTAAAGACTGATCATAGGTCTTTAAGATTCAGTTTGAATAAATAAATACTTTTAGTGCTGCTACATAGTCAGCTTGGGAATAGGCTTTCCCCCTTGGACAGATGGCTTCCAGGGTTCCTGTATAGGAAATATTTTACTTTTTCACACTTTAAAGCCAATGAAAATGTACTTTTCTGCAAAAATGATGACAATGACAGGATATAACATCTGTTTTATAAGAGACAGCTGCATACAGTAGCTCCACACTAAATTTAATCTACTCCCTAATTCTTAGCTGTGTTCCTGAGGGAGCATGACTAAAACCATTGCGTTAGCTTGTTCCCAATGATGATGTCCAATAAAGATGCCAAAAATATTTTCACATTATTTTTGTCTTTGACATTTGAAAGCAAACCACACTTACTGGTAAAATTTTGTTTAACATCTTTACTAATTGCCTTCAGTATGTTAAAAATGTAACCCTTTTAACAGTCATCTTTCCTTTTTAAGGTATTTTGTGCTAATTTAAAATACTGAAAAGGAATAAAATGCACAAGAATAAAATGAGGCAATGTGATATTCAAACCACACTCCTTACTTCTCTTGCTGTGTGAATTTGCTTAAGTTCCTTAATCTCTATGAAATTCAGTTTTCTCCCTGATAAAAATGAAATAATAAAAAACAACTCTGCATTCTTGTTTGAAGATTGAGGATTATGTATGTTAAGTTCTTGAAACACAGTAAGTACCTAACAGTATGTTATTGTAGATCTGAAAGCTTCATATGTACAGTGTGATTATAAGAAGGGATTACTATGGTTTCATAACTGTAAGGCAATTTTGAATATGCCCATGAGGTGTTCTGAGCCCAGATGTAGTTAATTGTTTTTCTTATTCTCCCTTTCTTGGAAGAAAAAATAATTTTTGAATATTATATTGCCAAACAGAGCTAGAAAACGAATGCATTGTTGCATAATTGATTTGACAGTAACTTTCATTTATGAGTTTTGAGACCAGGCCCCTGGACTCTGGACTCCAAATCCAGAATTTTTTCAAGAGTATCCACATTGATTTTGTATCCTGAGACTTTGCTGAAGTTGCTTATCATCTTAAGGAGATTTTGGGCTGAGACGATGGGGTCTTCTAGATACACAATCATGTCATCTGCAAATAGAGACAATTTGGCTTCCTCTTTTCCTAACTGAATACCCTCTATTACTTTTTCGTGCCTGATTGACCTGGCCAGAACTTCCAATACTATGTTGAATAGGAGTGGTGAGAGAGGGCATCCTTGTCTTGTACGAGTTTTCAAAGGGAATGCTTCCAGTTTTTGCCCATTCAGTATGATACCGGCTGTGGGTTTGTTGTAAATAGCTCTTATTATTTTGAGATATGTTCCATCGATATCTAGTTTATTGAGAGTTTTTAGCATAAATGGGCTGTTGAATTTTGTCGAAGGCCTTTTCTGCATCTATTGAGATAATCAAGTGGTTTCTGTCTTTGGGTCTGTTTTTGTGATGGATTATGTTGATACATTTATGTATGTTGAACCAGCCTTGCATCCCCGGGATAAAGTCTATTTGATCGTGATGGATAAGCTTTTTGATGGTTTGCCAGTATTTTATTGAAGACTTTTGCATCTATGTTCATCATGGATATTGGCCTGAAATTTTCTTTTTTAGTTGTGTCTCTGCCAGAAATTTGGTATCAGGATGATGTTAGTGTCATAAAACGAGTTAGGGAGGATTCCGTCTTTTTGTATTGTTTGGAATAGTTTCAGAAAAAAATGGTACCAGCTCTTCTTAGTATCTCTGGTAGAATTCGGCTGTGAATCCATCTGGTCCTGAACTTTTTTTGGTTGGTAGGTTATTAGCTGCTTCCTTAACTTCAGACCTTATTGGTCTATTCAGGGATTCAACTTCTTCCTGGTTTAGTCTTCGGAGGGTGTCAGTGTCCAGGAATTTATCCATTTCTTCCTGATTTACTGGCTTATGTGCATAGCAGTGTTTGTAGTAATCTCTGATGGTAGTTTGTATTTCTGTGGAATTGGTGATATCTACTTTATTTTTAATTTCATCTATTCTATTCTTCTCTCTCTTCTTTTGTATTAGTCTGGCTAGTTGTCTATCTATTTTGTTGATCTTTTCAAAAAACCACCTTCTGGATTTATTGATTTTTGAAGGGTTTTAGTGTCTCTGTCTCCTTCAGTTCTGCTCTGATCTTAGTTATTTCTTGTCTTCTGCTAGTTTCTGAGTTTGTTTAATTTTGCTCCTCCAGTTCTTTTAATCGTGACGTTAGGGTGTAGATTTTAGATCTTTCCTCCCTTCTCATGTGGGCATTTAGTGTTATAAATTTCCCTCTAGACACTGCTTTAAATGTGTCCCAGAGATTCTGGTACATTGTGTCTTTTTTCTCATTGGTTTCAAATAACATCTTTATTTCTGCCTTCATTTCATTATTTATCCAGTAGTGATTCAGGAGCAGGTTGTTCAGTTCCATGTAGTTGTGCGGTTTTGAATGAGTTTCTTAATCCTGAGTTCTAATTTGATTGCACTGTGGTCTCAGAGACTATCTGTTATGATTACCATTCTTTTGCGTTTGCTGAGGAGCAATTTACTTCCAATTATACGTTCAATTTTAGAATAAGTGCAACATGGATGAAGCTGGAAACCATCATTCTCAGCAAACTGACACAAGAACAGAAAACCAAACATTGCATGTGCTCACTCATAAGTGGGTATTGAGCAATGAGAACACATGGAAATAGGGAGTGGAACATCACACACTGGGGCCTGTCGAGGGGTGGCGGGGGCTAGAGAGGGGTTAGCAGGGGGTGGGGGGATTGGAGATTGCTAACATTAGAAGACATACCTAATGTAGATGACGGGAGAATGGATGCAGCAAACCACCATGGCACATGTATACCTATGTAACAAACCTGGACATTCTACACATGTACCCCAGAACGTAAAGTATAATAATAATTAAAAAAAGAGTATCCAAAGAGACAATGTCCATTCCTTGATGAAGGACCAAGGTAGCACTAATCTTTGGCTAATTTTTGGAAGGAAATCACAAGGCTGGATGTGATACAAACAAAGTAGGTATTGGGATAACTCCAGAAAAATTTAACTTTTCATTAATTCTTGCATGCATGCATATATTTAGAAAACACTTATTGAGTGCCTTTCACCTAGCTAGCACTGTGGCAGGTGTCAGGAACAGATAAAAATAATAATAGCTTATTCTTATTATGCCCTACTGGTACTAGGAATGAGTTTAGTTTATTGCTTGTTTACTCATTTAAACCTCAATAATTTCCTGAAGTCTATATTGTTTCTATTCCCATTTTATAGATAAGACAACTGAGGTGAAGAAAAGTTAGAAAACACATATGGTAATATAACGTAGTGAAGTCAGAACCCAGGCTTTTGAATACCACTTCACAGTGTCTCCTCTAAAATAATAGTGAGCTAAGCAGACATGGTACTTGACCTTACCTAGTGAAGGAGAAAGAAATTAATCAAATAATCATGTTAAGTATATGACTATAGACTATTGTAATGGGGGCCATCTAAGTGTAGGAACATTACATAGAGAGAATAAATGTGAGGGCATGTGAAGAGAATGAGAAACTGAATAAAGGCCAGGGTGGCTGGGACACAGAGACTCATTGGGGGAAACGATGCAAAGTAGGGCCAGAGAGGTAAAGTGTTTAGCATCTGTAATAAGCCTTAACTTTGGAGTCCAGAAGACCTGTGTTCCAATCCTAGCTCTGCTGCTTTTTTTTTTTTCTGTATTTGCAGCAAAGGACTTAGCCTCTCCAAGCTTATGTCTTTATTTTAAAAATAAGGATAATAATAATATCTACCTCACAAAGTTACTGAAGTCAACAAATCAGATATTTGATGTCTGTACTTAGCACAGTGCCTGGCACATTATAAAACTAAATAAAGTTTAGTTACTATGATGATTATGTAAAATTCTAAAAATACTTACAATTTCAATTTGCCTTACTTAATCTGATTCTTTTCTTTAGCCTGAATTAATTCTCTAATTTATAGACTTAATATTTATAGAGTAGGATGTGAGCTATATTGTTCTGCTTTCTTCAGCAGACTCTAGACTAGAAAAAACTGTTTTAAAAGATAAAGTAACAAGTGTGTTAGTTGTGATAATAAACCAGCTCCATTGCCTTACATGTGCACAGACACAGGCTCGTGCACAGACACATGCTCTGGCACAGGCATTTGTGTGTGTGTGTGTGTGTGTGTGTGTGTGCACGTGTGCACTGTAGTTCAGACAAGCTTTCCATATTCCAGTTGGATCAAGCCCGTAAATCTGACATAGTCCAGGTCCCCAGGCAATTCCCCAGAGCACAATTATGTTGAAACCCCAAATCACTGGCTCTACTGCACCACAGTTGTTAAAACAACCCCAGAAAAGCTAGACAAATGAATGAATTTCCAAATTTAGCCTAGGTGATTGCTTAGAGCAGTGACTATCGTTCTAAGGAATGTTGTGTGTTGGTGCAAGGTATTGCCAAAGTAGATGGCAGATTTCCTCCTTACACAAAACTATGATAGTTAGTGGGCTTGTAAAAACTCATCAGAAATACAATTTTTCATTTATTTTGTTTCCATGAGTAGAGAACAGGAGAATTTCTCTCTTGCTGTTTGTGATCAAGAGGAAGATAGCAGTGATACCAGAGTCACCTAGCAAAATGCCAAGTAAATTGAGCTGATCCAATGACACAGGTGACAGAAGCCTACTTAGCTACTCCTGAGCCTACTTAGCGACTCCTGAGCAACAGGGTTTTGTCAGTGGATGGAATAATCAAAGAAGTTTCTGTATAGGTTATCACCTTAATAAGCTCTCTGTAAAAAACACCTTAGGAAAAATTTATTGATAGCATAACACAAGACTAAACAGAGGCTGCAAACTGAGTAGGTGTGGAGGATGCTTGAGGAAATAGCTATTTACAGAGAACAGGGGGAGCAAATAGGGAAGCCGGAGAGATTCCATAACAAGATTTTTCCCAGGGCTGTGCCATTTTAAAAAAATTTAAATGCCTCTTTAAGCAAAACATTTTTGGTTCCCAATCCCTGCAATAAGCCATCTGGACTCTGGTGAGGCTGATGCCATATGGACAGTCATTTTATCTAAGGAGCAACCAAGAGCACTATGAAAAAAAAATGTAATAATTATCTCAAATTAAATATATAGTCTAATTTAAAACTACAGCAAACTCAAAGACTTCAAAGTGCTACAGGAAAAATTTGCACATGGCTGATCCCTTATCTCCCTTCCTACTCTCTACATCTCAGTCTCAGCATGCTGCTGGTCACATCTGCTTGCCTAGGTCTTTATGCTGCCAGTCAAGCTGTGTGCAGAACAGGCAGCATGGCTGGGTACATGGCCCCAGGTGTATCACAACTCCTCTAGATAGAAACAAATAAAATTCATTTTAACAACCAACTGGAAACTCAGGAAAGCCTCTTTAGTGAACATGATAAGAAAACTTGGCATAGTTCCAAAGAAAGTGTACTGTCATTTACTTTGTTTAAGGAGAAAACTTATTTTTCCAATGTTTTTAAAAAATTTCTGACCTTTATGTTTAGCTATCCAAATTGCCTATGAGGTCAAACAAATCAGTCCTTTGCTACAGTTACCATCAATGGGATACTAAGACATGTATATTATTTTAATAGCTAATTGCTTTCCAAAATTATTTGAGAAGTAAATATGACTTTAACAGAAAATATTGGATGTTTCACTAAATTAAAGATAATGGGTATCTTTGTTTTTATAAAGGGTTCTAAGTCTATTGAATATTTGAGCTGCATTCTTTCTGAAATGTGTGCATACTGATTGATTCAAGTTTGAAGCAATTTATCACTTTTATAAATTAAGTGACCTTCCCCTGCTTCTCATACAATGAAGTTAAGTGCGAAGATTAACTAATCGTACTGCAATTTAGTGTTGTCTCTTAAAAGAACACTACAGATTGTTTTATTCTAATATGCTGCTTAAGTTTATGATAAATGCACTCTAATTTGCCACTATGATTGGCCTCTCTTTATTCTTTCCAAAAAGTCACTTGAATATTCTTGGTATTATATAATGAAATATCTTTATAGAATCTTTACTCAGTGTTGTTGATGATTTTGTCTGTGATTATTAAAAATTTTACATTCACAGAAATATGAAAAAGATTGAAATTCCTATAGAACTACAGAAAACCCCAGATATATATATACATATATATATATATATTTTTTTTAAAGAGCGAAAAATCCAAAGTTGGAGACACTACCCTACCTGATCTCAAAATATTCTACCAGTTATAATATTCAAAACAAGATACTGTCAAAAAAAACAAAACAGATATATAGATGAATGGAACAGAAAAGACAGCCCATAAATAAACTCATGCATTTACAGCCAATTTAACAAATGTGCCAAGAACACAAACAGAGAAAAGGACAGTTTTTTCAATAAATGAGATGGGAAAATTGGAAATTCATGTGCGGAAGAGTGAAATTAGACCCTTATTTCACACCATATACAAAACCAACTCAAAAATGGATTAAAGACTTCAAACCCGAACGTGTAAAACTGCTCAAGGAAAACATTGGAAGAAATACTTTTTGAAATTTAGTCTAAGCAAAGATTTTTTAAATATAATCCCAAAAGCATAAGCAACAAAAGCAAAAATAGACAAATGGGATTGCAATAAACTTACAAAAGCCTTTGCACAGCAAAGAAAACAATAGAGGGAAAAGAAAATCTACAGAATGGGAGAAAACCTACAGAATAGGAGAAAATATTAACCATTGATAAGGGGTTAATGTTCAAAATATATAAGAAACTTGCTATGGCTTTGATGTTTGTCCCCTTCAAACTTCATGTTGATGTTAATTTCCAATGTTGGAAGTGGGGCCTAATGGGAGGTGTTTGGATCCTGAGGTGAATTTCTCATAAACAGATTAATGCCCTCCCATGGGGGTGAGCGAGTTCTCACTCTTTTAGCTCCTGGCAGATCTGGTTGTTAGAAAAATCCTGGAATCATCTCCCTTTCTCTCTCTCCTGCACCTCTGCCCAATCATTCCCCTGTCCCTCCCACCGTAAGTGCAAGTGGCCTAAAGACCCACACTAGATGCAGATGCCCAGTCTTGAACTTTCTGGCCATCAGAATAATGAGCCAAATAAACTTTTTTTTAATAAATTACTCAGGCCCAGGTATTCCTTTATAACAACACAAAATGGACAGAACTCAACTCAACGGCAAGACAAAAAATTACTCAATTTTAAAAATGTGAAAAGAACCAAAACGGAGTATTTTTCAAAAGAAGACATACAAATGGCTAACAGGTATATATTTTAAAAAAGTAGAAATTCGAGCGCAGGCGGCTAGACAAGAGGGCAGCAACCAAGAGGAAACGGCGTGGAGGCTTGGCAGTTCAGGCGAAGAAGCCAAAAAGAAACGAAAAAGATGCCAAACCGCCAGCTAAGCCTCGCGCCACTGCAGAGGAGGTGGAGGAAGAAGAGAGAAACCAGATCCCAGGCCCCGTTTGCAAGGGCAAGTGGAAAAATAAGGAACGAATTCTCATCTTTTCTTCCAGAGGAATAAATTTCAGAACAAGACATTTAATGCAGGACTTGAGAAGGTTGATGCCTCATTCTAAAGCAGATACTAAAATGGATCGTAAGGATAAGCTATTTGTGATTAACGAGGTTTGTGAAATGAAAAACTGTAATAAATGCATCTATTTTGAAGCTAAGAAAAAACAGGATCTCTATATGTGGCTTTCAAATTCACCTCATGGACCATCTGCTAAATTCCTAGTTCAAAATATTCATACCCTTGCTGAACTAAAGATGACTGGAAACTGTTTGAAAGGCTCTCGGCCCCTTTTGTCTTTTGACCCGGCTTTCGATGAATTACCACATTATGCTTTGTTAAAAGAACTCACAATTCAGATCTTTAGTACACCACGGTATCATCCCAAAAGCCAACCATTCGTGGACCATGTGTTTACTTTCACCATTTTGGATAATAGGATATGGTTTCGGAACTTTCAGATTATAGAAGAAGATGCTGCTCTTGTAGAAACAGGACCTCGTTTTGTCTTAAATCTCATAAAGATTTTCCAAGGAAGTTTTGGAGGACCAACTTTATATGAAAACCCTCACTACCAGTCACCAAACATGCATCGGCGTGTCATAAGATCCATCACAGCTGCAAAATACAAAGAGAAACAGCAAGTGAAAGATGTGCAGAAACTGAGAAAGAAAGAACTGAAGACTCTTCTTCCACACGATCCCACTGCAGATGTTTTTGTTACGCCAGCTGAGGAGAAACCAATAGAAATACAGTGGGTAAAGCCAGAGCCAAAAGTTGATTTGAAAGCACGAAAGAAACGGATTTACAAAAGGCAAAGAAAAATGAAACAGAGGATGGACAGAGGGAAAACAAAATAAGTCAACGAAAACTTGATTTGTTTTCAGTTATTTTATATTTATTTTGTATTCAGTGTGTAAATACTTTTATTATCCAGTATTACTTATGTCTAATTAGTGTGGCATTTAAAAGAAAGAAAAATTAAAATCTTAAAATCAAAAAAAAAAAAAAAAAAAGTAGAAATTCCATTTGACCCAGCAATCCCATTACTGGGTATATACCCAAAAGATTATAAATCATTCTATTATAAAGACACATGCACACGTGTGTTCATTGTGGCACTGTTTACAATAGCAAAGACCTGAAACCAACCCAAATGGCCATTGATGATAGACTGGACAAGGAAAATGTGGCACATATACACCATGGAATACTATGCAGCCATAAAAAACAATGAGTTACTGTCCTTTGTAGGGACATGGATGAATCTGGAAACCAGGAGAAACTCCAGATATAGGTGACAGGGGGATGGAGAGAGCAAACCACCATGCCATGTATGTACCTATGCAATAATCCTGCATGATCTGCACATGTACCCCAGAACCTAAAGTACAATAAAAAAAAAAAAAAAAAAAAAGTTGAACATCGCCAAGTATAAGGAAAGTGCAAACTAAAACCACTGTGGTATATCACGTCATATCTCGTATGATGGCTGTTATCAAAAAGTTAGACTACAACAAGTATTGCAAAGGATGCGTAGAAAAGATAACACTCACATACTGTTGGTGGGAAAGTAAATTAGTACAGCCATTTTGGAAAATGCTACAGAACTTCTTCAAAAAACTAAAAATAGAACTACCAGCACATGATTCAGCAATAACCACATGATCCAGCAATCCCACTACTGGGGATTTATCAAAAAGAAATAAAATCAGTATGTCAAAGAGATATCTACCCTCCCAGGTTCATTGCAAACATTATTTACAATAGCCAAGATATGGAATCAACCTAGATTTCCACCAACAGATATATGGATAAAGAGAAAATGTGATACACACACACGCACACACACACGCACACACACACACACACACACACACACACACACACACACACACACACTGGAGTACTACTACTAAGCCTTTAAAAAGAAGTGAGTCTTGTCATTTGCAACATGAATAAAACTGGAGGACTTTGTGCTAAGTGAAATAAACCAGACGCAGAAAGACAAATATCACATGATCTCACTTGCATGTGAAATCTAAAGTTGAACTCATAGAAGCAGAGAGTAGAATGGTGGTTGCCAGACTCTGGTGGGTGGGGAAGGTGAGGAATGGGAACTACTGATCAAAAAATGCAGCCTCAGACAGGACAAATAAGTTATGAAGATCTATTGTCCAGCATGACAACTATTGTTAATATAATGTATTGTATACTCAGAAATTGCTAAGAGAGTTAGACATTAAATATTCTTACTGCAGAAAAAAGACAAGTATGCCAAGTAATAGCTATATTATTTTGTTTGATTTAATAACTTTCCATTGTACACATAGGTCAAAATACCACATTGTACCCTGCAAATACATGTAATTTGTATTTGTCAATTATATCTTAATAAAGCTGGGAGGAATGTTAACAATGGCAATGATAGTGACAGTTGTTGAGCAATTGCTTCATGCTGGATACTATTATTTGGTAGTTGATATAAAGTAGCATTTCAGTACACTGGCTTTCAATTCACAGAAACTTTATTATCCATTACCCCTTTAATGAGTATAATATGACTATAATACACAGTCACCAGAAGGTAGCTTATTCATGACTGACAGAGAAAGCCTTCTATGACCTCTTGGAACTCAATTTCTCCATCTGAAAAATGGAAACAAAATACCTACCACACAGAATTGTTACCACTACATAAAGTTTTGAAGAAATAAAAGTTGTCAAAAATATACTTAATTTATATATTTTTAAACTTGAAATTAAGGTCAAATACCACTCTTTGTGAATACAGATCAGAAAATAATGGTATTTTGGCTTAAATTGCTCCAAAAAATAACAGTTATTTTCCATTTAAATTATGTGCATGGAATTGGGAAAATACAGAATTTTAAAGTATTTAAATACTTGCTAGAGTTCATTTGTGCCTAACAATATGCCGAAAACTCATCCAGCAGATTTTAAGATGGTTGACTATATAACCTACTCTATCGAATAAGTATTAGATAATTTGGGCAATAATTTATATGGTCGTTCTACCTATAGGCTTCATTAAAATACTTGAAATAATTATTAATAAACCTCTGCATGCTGAGGTTGAATATTCTAAGCAATGAAAATATAAATAATTGATAACAATATTATATATACATTTTTTAGTATGATTGTACTCACATAATTTCATTGAGACTCAAAACTACTGAGAAGTAGGCAGGTAACATTATTCCATTTTTAGATAAAAAAATCTGAAGTTCAAAAAATTAATAACTGGCCTAAATTTACCTGAGAGCTAAGCAGCAGAGCTGACTAGTTTGCTCCATGTCCAAACCTTTTAAAACTATCTTTACCCTGCAATATGCTTTTATATCCTTGAAAGACAACTGTGGCATGAAGTGAGAGTAAAATTTTATAAGAAAGAAAACAAAAATAAAAGGAGTGGGAAATATTTTGGATAGAAATGTTTGCAATAAAACTTGAGTCATACTGTCATCAAGATGTTTACTGAACAGATATAGATTCTTTGGTCCTATTTATATACTTTAATTAGAACAGAATTCCTTTCCCATTCCCTTCTCATGTGATTATTTTCACAATAATTGTGGATGGCTGAGCTAAAGATCAGGAGCTCTCAACATAAAAGTCTATTATAAAAAATCACATTATGGCATACTACCCAAATTGTATGTTTTTTACTTTAGGAAATTATTATATAATTTTTGACTTCCATGATGACTTCAAACTTTGAGAAGTTGAAATATTTACTCTACATAAGCAAAAACAGGGTTATCATTAAGCAGATTATACCAAGCAGTCACGGTTTTTCTTTATTGCTACCTTTTTTCCTTTTCGTATTTTATTCTCTTGTTGGGATACTTTGTTTTTGGTTTTTAATTATGTATCAATATAATCTGAAGAGAAAATTTCTTCATATTTCAAGATAAATTTTAATAAACATTAAGGTATTTTCACTTCTCCAAATAGACCAATCTGTTTTTATTTGAACCAATTATTATTTTAAACATAAGGCAAGATTGAGGGGGAAAATGTTCTATTTAGCACCAGACTTTATATATAACAGAGCTTATATTAGAGAACATGATGCTGTCAACTGTCTGAAAGATGATTGCACCAGTTTCCTACCTGGAGTTGGCCAGTGGGAGTAGGGGCATCAAGAAGCAAGAGGGTATAACATAGTCATAGCCAAGAACTAGAAGGATTAAGAAAACACAAACACAGTTTTTAAATCATTAGGCTTTAGGAATGTATTAGAAGTTAGACCTTTGCATATCTTAGGTAGTGCCAGTAAGAAACAATAATAAACATTTGTAATCCTTTGCACAAAAGTTAAGGAATCTAGTAGACCTGTCTACCCCAGAGGTGTTAACTGTGGCTACAGATATCTTGATATTTGCATGCAGTACAGAGAGTAGAAACCATTCTACTCTCTACTTCCATGAGATCGATTTTTTTTAGATTACGCATATAAGTGAGGTTATGCAGTACTTGTTGTTCTTTGCTTGGCTTGTTTCACTTAATATTATGTCCTCCAGGTTCATCCACAATTCCACTAATAAGAAGATTTACTTCTTTTTAAAGGCTGAATAGTATTCCATTAGATAGATAGATAGATAGATAGATAGATAGATAGATAGATAGATAGATAGATGATAAA
>NW_022436941.1:10343722-10403293 GCF_009761245.1 Sapajus apella | reverse complement strand
AGATAGATAGATAGATGATAAAGATATATATATATATATACATATATATACACACATATACATATATATATAATTACATTTCATTTATTCACTAATTCGTTGGTGGACACTTAGGTTAATTCCATCTCTTGCTATTGTGAATACTGCTATAATAAACTCAGGAATGCTTTTCTACATACTGAAGTATAGAGACAGTGGTTAACAGAGGCTGATGAGAGGTGAGTAAAGGAGACAGATGATGAGGAGAGGTTGGTCACAGGTAAAGTTACAGATAGAAAGAATAATTTCTGGTGTTCTGTTACATAGCAAAGTGATTATAGCTAATGACAATGTATTGTGCATTTCAAGTTAGCCAGGAAAGAAGATCTTGAAAATGATCACCACAAAGGAATGATAAAGGTTTGAGGTGATGGCCATGCTAACAATCCTGATTTGATCATTATACAATGTATACATGTATTGAAATATCACACTGTACCCCATAAATATTGTCAATTTTTAACAAAATTTAAAAAGAGAGAGTAGGAATAAATGGCATAATTTCATTGTGGTAGCCTTTGTTGCTTATTTAAGGATGAACTATCAGAATGATCAGGGAGAAACTGAGGAGAGTTAAAGAAAGCTTTAAAAGGAGAGGAAATACTTTAGGGAATTAAGAAAGAAAGGAGTAACCTAAATTCCATGTTGTTCCTCTTGTTGGAAGCCTAAATAAACTAAACTTGAGTACGATGGAGTTTTCTGTAAGTTTACCAATCCATGACACTCTTTTGCTTTTACTATCATATTTGATGATAGCATGCTTACTTTAATTGTGTATTGGCTAAAGAGTACATAATAAAATAAAATAAAATAGCTCACGCCTATAATCCCAGCACTTTGGGAGGCCGAGGTGGGTGGATCACCTGAGGTCAGGAGTTTGTGACCAGCCTGGCCAACCTGGTGAAACCCCATCTCTACTAAAAATACAGAAAAATTAATTGGGTGTGATGGCAAGTGACTGTAATCCCAGCTACTTGGGAGGCTGAGGCAGGAGAATCATTTGTATCTGGGAGGCAAAAGTTGCAGTGAGCAGGGCAACAAGAGCAAAATTCTAAAAACAAACAAACAAACAAACAAAAAAACAAAATGAAAAAAGATAAAGTGTATGTATTGGAGAAGCAATAAAATGTCAAATAATTCAATTAGTTTTTAACAGTCTGATTTACCAAATGGGAAAAAAGCAAGGACATAATTTCATGTTGTTAATTGCTTATCAGTTGATTGTGTTTGATTCATTTAAATCCAGGCTAAAGAAGAAGCAAATGAGTTAGAAGCTGAGGGAGTTGTTAAAGAATTTCTACCTGAAGAAAAGAAGTAAGTAAATGCAGTAAAGTTAATAATGTCTGTGAAGAAGCTGAAATAGATACTTTTGCATACCTTAAGGGATACTAAAAGAAAGCTTTTTAAACTTCATAAAAATAAAATGTACTATAAGATTTATAATTTACAAGGTGTAAGAAAGGAACAAGAAGTTGAATATACATAATTGATAGTATTAGCTCCTGAAGAAAACTTCTGTGAACATTTTGATGTGTTCCTATGCATAAACTATAGTTTATTTTATATACCTTAGATCAAATTTTATCTGCACATTTTCACACAAAGTTTTCTTTGTTTATCATTTTAACAATGTAAAATGTTCCTAGTGCTATCAGTTTAATAAATATCTCTAATCTCTGCACAACATTTTCTTAACATGTCTACAAGGGTATTCAGTCATATTCTGTTGTTTACGGTTTTTTTTCTAATTTCACAAAAATAAATAATGACGTTTGTAGGGTGAATACATTGGGATAAATATCACAAAGTTTATTGTTACACTTATTCTTGACACTATTGTAAGATGTGTACTCGCACTATCAGTGGATGAAAGTGTATATATCAATATGCCATTTAATATTATGACTTTTTATTCTTGCTGATTTATACAAAAAAAAAACCTAAAGCATAAATAATTATTTTGATAATTAGATCACCGGGGGATTTTCTTCTTTGCATATTTCTTACTCTGTTACATCTTGTCATTCATAAATAGTTCTGCATTTTCTTCATTTTATGAAGAAACACTCTACTTTCACCATTACGCATTTAACACTGACTTGCATTCTGAGACTTTACCTGGGAAACATGAGTTTATCTAATTTGACTTGACTTGCAACTCTTTTCCAATTGCCAGTACAGTATAACAATACTTGGTATTTTTTGAGCTTCAAACCTTTCCCCCAGAGCTTCTAAAGTTCATTCAATTAAGTTTTTCTTAGTCAACATGAAGTGGGACTTCATGTTCTAATTTATGTAGTCAAGTTTTCCTATTTTCTTTCATTAAGACAAAAAAAAAAAAGAAACAACCATCAGTTTTGATCTTTGGATCACTTCACATTTGTGTTGTTTCATTTACATTCTTTTTTAGAAAATATCCATCTAAAATTACTAGGAGAAATAATTCTCCTACTTAAAATTCTTCTGATATGGTTTGGCTATGTTCCCACCCAAATCTCACCTAAATTGTAATAATTCCCACCTGTCAAGGGCAGGGCCAGGTAGAGATAATTGAATCATGGGGCGGTATCACCCGTACTGTTCTTGTGGTAATGAATAAGTCTCAAGAGATCTGATGGTTTTATAAATGGGAGTTTCCCTGAACTAGCTCTCTTGACTGCTGCCACGTAAGATATGACTGCTCCTCATTCGCCTTCTGCCATGATTGTGAGGCCCTCCCAGCCATGTGGAACTCTTGAGTCTATTAAACCTCTTTCCTTTACAAATTACCCACTCTTTATTAGTATATATTTATTACCAGTGTGAAAACAGACTAATACACCTTTTAATATTTTAATTTCTCCATAGACGTCACTGAAAACTTCAGTAAAGCTACTTTATATGCATATACTCAGTCATACACGTCATTAAGAGAAAAGAAGTTTCTTTGCTTGTGAAGACTCTCTGACAGTCATGTGTTCTAAGAACAATTTCTGTGGTGCCCTTGAAATAAACATTCTGTTGAAGTAGAAGAAACTTCAACAACTAGCAGCAAACAGATCAAATTTCAGCAAATGAAACAAGGTCAGAGTCTAATTGCAACTGAATTCAAATTGTACCAGTGGCACTAGTGACATTTCTTTGGCCTGTTCTGAAAGGCAGTTGGTGTTTGTAGCACAGTTTGTTAGTTTTAATTTGCTCAAATGTGTTTTTATTACCCACTGGTACAGAGGTGGCAAAAGGAAACAGTCTCTGGAAGCATAACAAATGGAGAAATGTGTTTTGAGTCCCTTTTAGCAGCAGCCAGTTTGATATCCCCAAGGAAATATTTCTTGACAATAATTATAAGACAAACATCAACACTTGATTTCTGAATGTTTGACAAAATGGAAACTATTTTTGCCAGGAAAATGGAACCAGTAGATCCCTTCAAACTCAGTATTTAATGGAGGCTTAAGAAAAGGCTATAAAGGAAAAAATATGGAAAGTATGTGATCTTTAACCCAAATAGGCTGTAAATCAATCTAACACACACTCTAGCTTTATCAAGACCTACATTTTTGTTTTTTTAAAGTTTTGAGAATTATTTTTGTTTAATTTTTATCTTTCATGCCTTTTACTAACACATTGAGTGTTCTTTGTTCTAGTTTTTTGGAAATTATGCATTTTAAAAATCTTCTAATGGCTACTAGAGACACTTTTAAATGTATTAATTTTGCTATTATGTTAACCTAGAATTTTAAAATTTCCAAACAGTTCAATAAAATAAATTTAACACATGGAACTAAAATTACTGTTGCCAGGTCTTACTTGGATTCCACTCTTTTTGGTAAAAAAAAAAAAAGTAAATGTTAATGAGAAGAGTAGCAGAAAGAAAAGTGACCATAACAATTGGCAGATATAGTTATTTCTCTAGCTTTTAAAGTTTATTTTACACACACAAGGCAGAAATATAGGCCCAAAACAGGCACCACCCAACCAATAAAGAATGTTTTAAAAAGCTTCAATGGCCTTGTCATCTGTTATTTGTTGTTATTCGTCTTTGCCCCATTTTCTTTCCTTCTTCACTATCTACAGTTACTAATAACAGATAAACAGGATATGCTAAATGAATGTAACTCAACATAAAGTTTTTTCAGTAATCAGAAATTATATAACATTACTCTGCAGAGCTTCTTCATTTGCTTTATCTAATTAACATCTAACTGGAAAATTCCACTTCTGAGTCTGATAAGTATATGCGATCAATAGAAATCTTCAGTTTGAATTTTTATTGCATCAGAAATTAGGAATTAACCAATGTTGATTTATCTGGGAAATTCATAATTATTTAGTTCATTTCACATTAGGAATAATATTCTAGTCATCATAAACTAAATTTCTCCTGGACCCATGTTTGCTAGTGCTTGTTGCCAAAGTGATCTCACATTTCCACTTTTTCTCCTCTCAATGTGCTATAAAATCCAGCCATGGCCCTCCTTTGTTTTTTAATACCACATTGGGTGATGGTTCTGAGTGGTAAAGAGAGCCCATTAAAAACAAATAGAACATTTCAAAATGTCATTGTTAATTCCACATGATGAATATTTTCTGCAGTTGCTATTTAGATGTCTCAGAGGGTATCCAAATTCATTTGATGTAACATGGGGAAACTAGCAAACAACATCATTAGTCTTGGAAAAAACACTGGTTAAAATAACGAAAAACATACACAAGCCAAAAAAAGGGGACAAAAAGGGTAACACTTTCTCACAAAATTATTTTGGGAATTTCTATAAAACCATTAGTCAGCATAACAGTATTTTCCAGATTTTTTGGATCGTTATATATATACTCAATAAAATCATGACTGTTTTTTAAAATCAGTACATGATGACAGGTCTGTGTGTCTAGCAGGAACAACATCTTTTTGGTGTCCATGTTCCTTCACCTCTTGTTGCTGTCATTTATAATTATCAAGGAAGTACCGGGTAAACAAATGTGACTTTAAAACAATTATAAGGTTTGTGGAATCATACTTTGATATTTTAAAAATATGAATTAATTGGTAGCGCCACCAAACTGATAACAATTTTGAAAAAAGATAAATAATATTGTTTCCCAGCTACTTAAAATTCAATGCAAATGTTGAACATATTCAGCTTTATTTTCTTTCATTTAACTAACAGTCCCTAAATATGTAAAAAGATCTTGGCACTATGCATACCTTGGAACGAGAGAAATAACAAACACAGCTTTCATTCTTGAAGAGTTCAATATAAATGTGGGAAATATTAATCTTATTCCATTTTAGTCTAAGTTGGAAATTTGATACTTCACTCTTATAGTCACTTTCATTTGCATAACATCAATTTTACTTTGTATAGAGTAGCACATGTTAAACTAATTACATCAAATGTCTTTCAAGCAAATATACTATGATGGTCTGTCCTTAAACCCACCACCAATAGCTAATTTTAAAAACATGTACCCTTAGAATTACTCAAAATTATATTTAATGATACTCTGATGAAGATGGCACACTGAAAATGTGGCATTAACATCTCTCTTCATCTCCCATTTTTAAAAAAATCAAAACAGTAACCAAAGATTACTTAACAAAATGCCTTAACAACAACAAAGAAAAGAGAACAAGAAAATTTGCCCTTTGAGGGCCTTCTGGAAAATAGCAAAAAGATGATTTGGGATTGACAGTTAAATTTAAACCAGAGTTAATTATAACAATATACACAATGTGCATACCTCCTGCAGGAATGATAATTAGTCTTCCCAATAAGTCCCAGGAGAAATCCCAAATCTGGAGTCTGTGGGTGGACATGATGACTGGTCTCCCTGTCACAGTGGGCAAGGCATCCCAATCAAATTATTGGAGTATAGAGACTCAGGGTGGGAGGCTGGGCTCAAACTCAAGTGAGAAAAGCAGATGCATTTGATGCCCTTCCCAAAGTTCATCATTCTTTTCTTTATCAATCACAAAAACCCAAGCTTAAGTATCTGCCCTCCACCTACCTACCGAAAGGAAAGCCCAATTGCACATAACCCAAATTAATTCCTCTCCTTCATAAAGAAGACTACTGTGAAACATTTTTTTTTTCACAATTAAGAAATCTGTGCCAGTTGCATATATGAATCATTATAATTCTTTCTTTGTAAATCAAATAATTTGCCTGATAGAGCTTTCATTGATCCATGTGATGTGACAAGCACTGATCAAAGAATGAGATACACTGAGGCGAGCAAACCAGACAAAGTCATTGGCATCACAAAGTTGACTGTCTTACAGAGAAGACAAGTGGTAAACAAGCAAATAAAGAAAAATATTTAAACAGGCAAATAAAGAAAAATATTTAAACAAGCAAATAAAGAAAAATACAATTTATGGTAAATGATACAAAAATTTAAAAGGAGGTGAGGAGCTAGAAAGTAATAAGGGAGTCCCTTTATAAAGGACAATTGCCAGGCACAGTGGCTCACACCTTGGGAGCCTAAGGCAGGTAGTTCACGAGGTCAGGAGTTCAAGACCAGCCTGAATATTATGCAGCCATCAAAAACGATGAGTTAGGGTCCTTTGTAGGGACATGGATGAACCTGGAAACCATCATTCTCAGCAAACTGACAGAAGAGCAGAAGATCAAACACCACATGTTCTCACTCATAGGCGGGTGTTGAACAATGAGAACACATGGACACAGGGAGGGGAGCACTCCACACTGGGGTCAGTTGGGGGGAAATAGGGGAGGGGGGGTGGGGGGTAGGAAGCTGGGGAGGGATGGCAGGGGGATAATGCCGGATGTAGGTGACGGGGAGGAAGGCAGCAAATCACACTGCCATGTGTGTTCCTATGCAACAATTTTGCATGTTCTTCACATGTACCCCAAAACCTAAAATGCAATAAAATAAATAAATGGGAAAAAAAAAAGACCAGCCTGAACAACATGGTGATACCCCATCTACACTAAAAATACAAAAATTATTTGGGCATGGTGGCATGTGCCTGTAAACCCAGCTATTCAGGAGGCTGAGGCAGAGAAAGGCTTGAACCCTAGAAACGGAGGTTGCACTGAGCCAAGATTATGCCACCGTACTCCAGCTTGGGCAACAGTGAAACTCCATCTCACAAAAAGATTAAAATTTAAATTTAAGAAAAAGGACAATACAAAAGTCTCCTGTAACAATATGAGATTTGGGTAGAAATCTGAAAGAGGAGAATGAGCTAAACATGCGAAGAATTACAGAAAAGAACATTTCAGGTAGAGAGATAATAATAAAAAAGGATTCTCCCACTCTGGCTTATTCCATGCTCTCAATATGATGTCACTGAAAATATAATTGGGAAGAGGGACACAGTAGTGCACCAGTATAAGTATTCGAATCCTACAGATACAATAGATGTTAATAATCTCAAGAGCAGCTAATACTAAAATGTAATAAAAAACAAAGAGGAAGTAATGAGTTTGGGACTGATTATTTTTCAACATAATTTATTTAGTTGTAATTTTAAATGTTTTAATTTTTAATAATGACTGTGTTAAACAACTAGTTTGCAAAATTTCTGAAATTTTAACAGCTGACCAGTACAAGCTATCTCCAGTACAACAGACTTGAAGCCATCAGATAATCTATCTGTGCCAAGAGTTTTATTTACAGTATCCAATAATAGATTTATTTCATTTAATAGTTTTAAGACAATAGAAACTTTTCATATCTTCTTGTGTCAGTTTTGGTGTTTTCCTAGAAAATTGTCCTTTTCATCTAAATTTAAACAGTTATTGGTATAAAGTTGTTCATTAAAATGTATCATAAACTTCTTAATTCCTATTACTATTGTACGTATTTTATTCTTGTTATTTGCTTTTTGTTAGTTTTTATTTCTTGACCCATCACAGCAGGAATTTATCAATTGTATTAGTTTTCTCAAAAAAAAATTTAGCTGTTGATCTATTTTATGTTTATGGCTATTTCATTAACTCTTATCTTGACTCCCTTCTACTTTTTATAGATTTTAATTTACTGTCATTTTTTCTAATTTCTTGAGATAGAAAATAGATAATTGATTTCTACCTATCTTTTCTAACTAATCATACATTTTCTATGAGATGATCTGTGTATGATAGCTATAGATATTTCATAAATATCCTTTATATAGTTGAGGAAGATCCCATCTATTCCTAGTTTCCTGAGCATTTTCATGAGGAAATTTATGATTTCATATAAAGCCCAGTTTTAACTGCATCACATAAGTTTTGATATGTAGTACCTTCGTTATAATTTATTCCAAAACATTTCCTAAATTTCTTTTGTGCTTTCTTTTTTGACCTATGAATATTTTCCTTTCCAAGCTTTGGAGTACTTTCTAATTATCTTGTAGTTACAGATTTCTACACTAATTGTACCATGGTAAGATTACATAATATGTGATATAATCTTTTAAAATATGGCTAAACAAATGCTTAGTTTTAGTATAGAAAAGTGTATCTTGTGATTTTGGCACCATATGCAGAGATATGTCATTTGGACCAAAAATATAATGTTTTTAATCATAAATACTCATATTGATATGATGTGTTTGCTTGTTTATTTTTAAAAAAAGATGTGTTAAAATCTCCCCAAAATAATGTAGATTTGTATATTTTTACTTTTTAATCCATTATTTTAAAATTATTAGATGACATTATTAAATTGATTCAGGCTAAAATTGTTTCATTTTCCAAGTAAATTAAAACTTTTATCATTATAAAATATATCTCACAATATCTAGTGTTTCTTTATGTCTTCAATCACATTTCATAGGTCTGTAAACTTCGAATAGTATTTGTAAGTTGCATATTTTTCACTTTTATTATTTTAAGTTTCTGTATGTCTTTTAGATATGCTTTCTAAATAGAATATGGTCTTTGTTGTTGATGCTTTTGTTTTTATAAATCCTGAAAATGCATTATATTTACATTAACTTCATTTAACATAATCACACACACATCCATCCATATGTATGTATGTATGTACTCAATGTATTTCACCATTAAGTATGATAGCTATAGATTTTTCATAAATATACTTTACATAGTTGAGAAAGATCCCATCTATTCCTAGTTTCCTAAGCATTTTCATGAAGAATAGATGTTAAGTTTTTCCCAAATACTTATTTGCACCTATTAAGATAATCAAAGCATTTTTATTTTCTATTCTATTAATGTGATAAACTATCACACTATACTAATATAGTGTATACCACAAAATTGATAGTTCAATGCTAAATGAGCATTGTATTTATGGAATAAATCCCATATGATCATGATGTATTATTCTTTTTGTATATTACTGTATGCTGTGTTATGTTATATTTTGCTGCATAATAAATTCCCAATAACACATCTGTTTAAAACACGATTATATAATCTCACAGTTTTTATTGGTTAGGCGTATGAGCATGGATTCACTGGGTCCTCAAATCAGAGTTTTACTGCTGTAACCAAGGTGCCAAATATGATGGAGTTCTTATTTGGAGCTTAGGGTCTTTCAAACTCATTCAGGTTGTTTTAGGTAGAATTGGGTTTCTGAAGTTGTATGACTGAGGTATGCATTTTCTTTCTCACTCTCAGTCAATGACTACTCTCAGATCCTAGAGACTACTTTTGGGCTCACATTACGTGAAGCTCAGGGGCAGTTCAAAACATGGATATCTGCATTCTTCCAGGCCAGCATGGATATGACTTTCTCCTCTGCAACCAGCTGGAAGAAACTCTCTGTAAATATCCTGCCTGATTAGATCAGGTTCACCTAGGATAATTCCCCTTTTAGACATAAAACATAACATAATCATGAGAGTGGTAACTAATTACTATCATAGCTTCCACCCACAATAAAATGAATTATATAGGCACGTACACCAGATGGTAGGAATCTTGAGGAACATCTCAGAATCCTGCCTATGAGAGATTTTATTTTATTGAATTTTGTTTAAAAAATGTTGTATTTAAGAACAGAGCAAAGAGATAAACTACAGAATGGGAGAAAATATTTGCAAACTATGCATCTGACAAAGGTGTAATATCCAGCATCTATAAGTAACTTAAACAAATTTACAGAGAAAAAGAAAAACTCATTAAAAAGTAGGCAAAGGACATGAACAGACACTTCTCAAAAGAAAAGATACATGTGGCCAATAAGCATATGAAAAAAATCTCAATATCACTGATCATTAAAGAAAAGCAATTCAAAACTACAGTGAGACACCATCTCTCACCAGTCAGAATGTCTACTATTTTAAAAACTCAAAAAATAACAGATGCTGGTGAGGTTTCAGAGAAAGGGAACACTTATACAATGTTGGTGGGAGTGTAAATTAGTTTGCTCATTATGGAAAGCAGTATGGTGATTCCTCAAAGCGATAAAAGCACAGCTACCATTCAACCCAGAATCACATTTCTGGATACACACCCAGAGGAATATATTTATAAATCATTTTACCATAAAGATACATGCACACGAATGTTCACTGCAGCACTATTCACAATAGCAAAGGCATGAAATCAACCTAAATGTTCATCGATGACAGACTGGATAATGAAAACATACTACATATACACCATTGAATACTATGCAGCCATAAAAAAGAATGAGACAATGTCTTTTGCAGGAACATGGATGGGGCTTCAAAACAGAAAACCAAATACAGCATGTTCTCACTTAGAAGTGGGAGTTAAATGATAAGAACTTATGAACACAAAGAAGGAAACAACAGACACTGGGGTCTACTTGAGGGTGCAGAGTAGGAGGAGGAAGAGGAGCAGAAAGGTAACTATTGCATACTGAGCTTAATACCTGGGTGAGGAAATAATCTGTACAACAAGCTCCGTGATACGAGTTTACCTAAGTAACAAATTTTCACATGTGCTGCTGGAACTAAAGTAAAAGTTATTTTTAAAAATGTACAGAGTAGAATAGTGGGTACTAGAGGCTAGATAGGGTGAGGGTGTTGGGGAAGGCTGGTCAAGGAGTACAAAGTTACGGTAAGATAGGATGCATAAGTTCTAATGTTTCATTGCACGGTAGGGTGACTGTAGTTAACAATAATATATTGCATATTTCAGAATAACTAGAAGAGAGGATTTTGATTGATCTCACCACAAAGAAATGATAAATGTTGGAGGAGATGAATATGCTAATTATCCTAATTTGATTATCACACATTGTACAGCTGTATGGAAACATCACATTGTACCCCATAAATATGTATGATTATTATATGTCAACTAACAATAAAACTTAAAAAACAAAAAGAACAAAAAATGAAACTACCATTCAATCCAGCAGTACCACCATTTGGTGTATACCCAACAGAAAAAAGGAAAATCATTCTATTAGTAAGATGTCTGCACTTGTATTTTTATCGTGGCACTATTCACAATAACAAAGATACAAAATCTACCCAAGTGTCCATCAACGGATGAGTGGGTAAAGAAGCTGTATTCTTTATACATTATACAACAGCTATCATAAAAGAATGATATCGCATCTTCTGCAGCAAGATGGATGAAATTGGAGGCCATTAAACTAAGTGAAATAACTCAGAAACAGTCAAATATTGCATGTTCTCACTTATAGGTAGCCTGAACTATGGGTACATGTGGACATAGAAAGTGAGAAAATAGAAATAGAAGTATCAGAAAGGTGGAAGGATGGAAGGGGATTGAGGGTTGAAAAATTACCTATTGAGTATTATATTTACTATGCCTAAATGTGTACACTAAAAGCCCAGATTTCATCACTATGCAATATACCCATGTAACAAAACAGCACAAGTACCCTCTACAACTTGGAAAAAAATGTTGCTGCATGTTCCTAAGAGATTTTGGTGGGCAGTTTAGAGATTTATTTTTTCCCTTGTGATGTCTCTATCTAGTTTTGGTAAAAATTAAAAAATAAAAATAAAAATACTGCTATTCCCATGTAGAGGGTGTTTCCCCTCCTCTTCAATTTTCTGGAAGAGTTCGTATAGAGCTGGAACTTTTTCTTTGTTTAGTGTTAGGCGTAATTCACCACTGATGCCATCTGGGCATGGGGTTTTCTTTGTGGTTAGGGTTTTAACTACAAATTTAATTTCTTTAATAGGCATAGGGCTATCTGATTTATCCATATCTTCTGAAGTAAGCATTGAGAGTTTATGTCTCTCAAGAAATTTATCCAGTTCACTAAAGTTTTGGAATTTATTGACATAAAGTTGTTTATAATATTCCTTTAGTCTTTATTATTTTTTTAAAGTTGTAGATTTGTAACAATAGTCTTTCTCATTCTTGCTATTGTTAAATTTCACCTTCTCTTTTTTTTCTGATTAGCCTAGCTAGAGGTTAATCAATTATATATTTCTTTTTTTAAAAAAAACTTTTGTGTTTATTTTCTTTATTAATCCTCTGTTTTCTATTTTATTGATTTCTGGACTGATCTTTATTATTTCATTGCTAATGCTTACTTTAGGTTTCATTTACATTTCATTTTCTTGTTAATTAAAATAGAAACAAATTACAGTTTTTGTCTCTTTTCATATATGTATTGATGTTTAGTCATACAAATTTTCTTTTAAATGCTGTTTTAAATGCATACCACAAACGTCAATATGCTCTATATGTGTTTTAAAAATATAAATAGTTCGAAATCTTTCTGGCATTTCACTTTGATCTTATTTGACCTTGAGTTATTGAGAAGTAAGGTTTTTTTAGTCTCTGAATATTTGGAGATATCTTTCTGTTACTGGCATCTTACTTAATTCTATTGTGGTCAGTGAACATACTTTGCATGATTTGAATTCTTCAAAGTTTACTGAGACTTGTTTTGACCCTGGATGTGATTAATTGGTAAATGTTACATGTGCTATTGAAAATAATATGTGTTCTATTGTTGGGACAGTGGTGTTTTTTATAAACTATTTCAAGATTGTTGGTAGTACCATTTAACTTTACTGATTTCTTGCATATTAATTCTATCAGTTATTGAAATAGGAATATTAAAACTTCTGACTTATAAATTTGAATTTTGCTATTTCTCTTTATACTTTTACTAGGTTTTGCTTCATATATTTTGAAGCTCTGTTATTAAGTGCATTAATGTATAAAATTATTATTTTCTCTTGATGAATTAGCTTCATCCTTATGAAATTACCCTTTTCCCAAATAATATTTTGCTCTACAATCTACTTTATATAACATTAATATAGTCTTTATAGTCTACTTTAATTACTGTTAGCTTAGCAATAAATATAATTTTCATCCATTTTCTAACTTCTTTGTGTCTTTATATTTAAAGAGTGTTTCGGCCGGGCGCGGTGGCTCAAGCCTGTAATCCCAGCACTTTGGGAGGCCAAGGAGGGTGGATCACGAGGTCGAGAGATCGAGACCGTCCTGGTCAACATGGTGAAACCCCGTCTCTACCAAAAATACAAAAAATTAGCTGGGCATGGTGGCGCGTGCCTGTAATCCCAGCTACTCAGGAGGCTGAGGCAGGAGAATTGCCTGAACCCAGGAGGCGGAGGTTGCGGTGAGCTGAGATTGGGCCATTGCACTCCAGCCTGGGTAACAAGAGCGAAACTCCATCTCAAAAAAAAAAAAAAAAAAAAAGAGTGTTTCATGGACAGTAGATAGTTGGATGTCATCTTGTATCTAATCTGACAATCCTTGCATTTTAATTGGAGTAATTATACTATTAAAATTTAATATGGGTATTGATGTGGTTGGGTTTAAATTTACTATCTTGCTATTTGTTTTCTGTTTTTTCTGTTTTCTTACCTGTTTTGTTCCTTTTTGACCTTCTCTGCCTTCTTTTGGATTAATTTAGTTTTATTATTCCATTTATTTTCATTGTTATTAGCTATAACTATATTTTGGTAATTTGTTAGTGGTTGCTTTGGGGTTATATATTATACATCTTAGTCATCATCAACTTTCAAATGATAGTATACCATTTCATATGTAGTATAAGAATCTTAAAATTGAATGCATTCACTTTTCTTTGACTGGCTTTTGTGTTATTATTGTCAAATATTTTACTCCTCCTTATGTTATAAAACTCACATTGCATTGTTATTCCTCTTGCTTTATATCCTCAATTACCTGTCAAAAATATTTACATGATAAGAAAAAAATGTATCTTATTTATATCCACATAGTTATCATCTTGAGTGTTCTCTCTTACTTTATGTGGACTGAGATTTCCATCTCATATTATTCTTTTTTCTGTACCTGAAATATATCATTAAAATTTCTTGAAGTGCAGCTCTTCTGGTGATTAATTCTTTTGGGTTTTATGTGCTTAAAACATCTTAGATTTCTTACTTTATTTAAAAAGTTTGCTGGGAATATTTGTCTAGGTTGACAAATTTCCCAACCCAATACTTTAAAAATATTGCTTACCATCTTCTAGCTTGCATTGTTTTCAGTGAGAAATCTGCAGCCATCTACATCTCTATTTCTCTATACATATTGTATTTTTTTCTTCTTGCTGATTTTAAGATGATTAATTTGTCACTACTTCTAAGCAATTTGATTTGGATATGTCTTGATGTAATTTTACCTGTTTCTTGTGCTTGAGATTATTTGAGTTTTTAGATATCTGAGGTTTGTAGTTTTCATCAAATTTTATTTTCTTCAGCCATTATTTCTTCATCTATATGGTTTTTTCCTTTTTTTTTTTTTTTTTTTTTTTTTGCTTCTTCACATAGTCCAGGCATATGTATATTAGACAACGTGAAGCTGTCCAACAGCTCACTCACACAGTTCATTTTATTTTCAGTTTTTTTTTTCCCCCAATAGTTCACTGTGTACTTTTTACATTGGTTTTCCAGTTCACTAATCTTTTGGGCATCAATGTCCAATCTGCCATTAATTACATCTAATGCATTAAAGTTTTTTTTAGATTATTTTCATTTCTAATAGTACAATTTGGGTCTGTTTTATATGTCTCCTTTCTCTTTTTAGCAGACGAATATTTCCTATGGATTTTTGAAGATATGGAGTATAATTATAAGCTATTTTTATGTCCTTGTCTACTAATGATAATTTCTTTTGATAGAATTTTCTCCTTATCAGTACATTTCCCTTTTTCTTTTCTTTTCATGCCTGCTTTTTTTGTTTTGAAACGGAGTCTCACTCTGTCACCCATGCTGGAGTGGAATGGCATGATCTTGGCTCACTGCAACCTCTGCCTGCTGAGTTGAAGTGATTCTCCTGCCTCAGCCAGCTAATTTTTTTGTATTTTTAGTAGAGATAGGGTTTCATTATGTTGGTCAGTCTGGTCTCAAACTCCTGACCTCATGATCCACCTACCTCAGTCTCCCAAAGTGCTGAGACTACAGGCATGAGCCACCATGCCTGGCCATTCCTGGTTATTTTTATAGGATAGTAAAAACTACAAATTTTGTCCTGTTTGGTGCTGCATATTTTGTGTTATATGTTTGTATCTTATATATATTTTTATATGAGATTTATCAGTTTGGCTGGGGGGAGCCCAGTGCTTGTTCCTTCTCCTTTTTGGTAGTTTTTTTCCTCCTGCCCTTAATTTCCTCACATACATGTACTGATCAATCCTCAGCTGAAGACTGTGTGGAAACCTCTGCACATATTCAGAGTCTCTGTTGGAGCAGCCCTCTCTTTTCTGGGAATTTGCTCTATATACTACAGCTGTCTAAGAATCCCCAGACTCCCAGCTCTGTTGCCTCACCTCAGGGAACTAAGATCTTACCAAATTCCCACTTTCTATGAAGCAGCCTTGTTTTCTGAGGTATTATCCAGGGTTCTTTGTCTCATGACCAAGAAAAATAAGGAGCATGGACACCAAACATGAGGTTGGAGTGAAAGTTTAATAAGCAAAAGAAGAAATCATTCCACAGCAGAGAGGGAGCCCAAAAGAGGGTTGCCAGCTATGAGCTGAGTTTGGGGATTTTACGGACTGAAAAGGAGGAATGAGCTGACTGGTCTGCAGGTCATTTTGGAGAAAGCACCACTTAGAAAGAGGTATGATAGTGTAAAGAACCAACTGGAGGCAGAGGTGACAGCTTGGGCTGGGACTTTGGGCCCTGGACCAATCAGGGGCTGAAGTGATGACTCACCCTATGTAAATGAATACTTAGACTACAGCCAAATGCAGAAAGGTAGGCATATGTAAAATAAGCAAAAAGTAAGAGACCAATAGATGAAAAGTAAGAAACTAAGGCATGCCAAGGAGAGAGAAATGTGTCCAAAAAGGGGTGGCATTTGTTCACCTCAATTCATAGAGCAAGCGTTTCTATTAAAGGACATGGGCACTTTCTTATCTGAGGTCTGCAGTTTGATTTTCAGGCAGTTCTTTCTTTAAAAGAATTTTATGAAGGATCCACCCTAACTAACTGCCTGCCTGAATGGTTTCTTACTTTCTCCTTTTTCACCTAAGCATGGCCTGGAAAACTCTCTCTGGAGAGTAAACTGTGATAATTATAAGCCTCAACTTTTTATTTCTTGCCTCTCAGAAATAATTTTCCTTGATTGCTGGATGTCTAATATATTGAAAAACATTCTCATGTACTTTATGCCAATTAACAATTTTTTTCCCTGTAATTTCATCTTGGCTGAAAATTGAATGCCTGTGTGTTTTTCTTTTGATTTATCCTGTGTAAGGTCATATTGCTTTCTAATCATAACTTGATTTTTAAAAACAATTTAAATTTTTTTCACTACTTCCTTTATAGTTCTATTCCTACCCATCTATTATTAATAGCTCCTCCTCTACCATTTTATTACCCATGTACATGTTTTACCTTTTCTCTGTATCTCTTTTATCTTCCTTCTATACATATGTATTCTCCCAGTGTTTTCCCTCCCCAGACTCCCTGCCCTGCACTGTCCCTCCTCTAGCCTCCCACTCCTCAAAAGACCCCAGAGTGTGATGTTCCCCTCCCTATGCTCACATGTTCTCATTGTTCAACACCCGCCTATAAGTGAGAACATGCAGTGTTTGGCTTTCTGTTCTTGTGTCAGTTTGCTGAGAATGATGGTTTCCAGGTTCATCCATGTCCCTACAAAGGACATGGACTCATCATTTTTTATGGCTGCAAAGTATTTCATGGTGTATATGTGTCATATTTTCTTTGTCCAGTCTATCATTGATGGGCATTTGGGTTGGTTCCAGGTCTTTGCTATTGTAAACAGCACTGCAATGAACATATGTGTGCATGTGTCTTTATAATAGAATGATTTATAATCCTTTGGGTATATACCCAGTAATGGGATTGCTGGGTCAAATGGAATTTCTATTTCTAGGTCCTGGAGGACTCACCACACTGCCTTCCACAATGGTTGAACTAATTGACACTCCCACCAACAATGTAAAAGTGTTCCTATTTTTCCACATCCTCTTCAGCATCTGTTACTCCAGGTTTTTTTAATGAACAGCATTCTAACTGGTGTGAGATAGCATCTCAATGTGGTTTTGATTTTCATGTTTCTAATGATCAGTGATGATGAGCATTTTTTCCATATGCTTGTTGGCCACATAAATGTCTTCTTTTGAAAAGTGTTCATATCTTTCACCTACTTTTTGATGGAGCTATGTGTTTTTTTCTTGTAAATTTGCTTTTGTTTTTTTGTAGATTCTGGATATTAGCCTTTTGTCAGACGGGTAGTATACATATTCCTTTGAGGCAAAACTTTATGACCTAAAATGCAACCTATGAATTTGACAAAGGTCTAATCAAAACCACAGTGAGATACTATCTCATATCTGTTAGAATGACTCCTATTAAAAAGTCCAAAAACAATAGACGCTGGTGAAGTTGCAGAGGAAAGGGATCACATACACTGCTGGTGGGAATGTAAAGTAGTTCAACCACTGTGGAAAGCAGTGTGTGGATTTCTCAAATAACTTAAAAACAGAATTACCATTCAACCCAGATATCCTATTATTGGGCATATACCCAAAGGAATATAAATTATTCTACCATAATGACACACATGTGCATATATGTTCATCACAGCACTATCCACAACACCACAAACATGGAATCAATCTAAATGCCCATTCACAGTACACCGGATAAAGAAAATATTGTACATATATGCCATGGAACACTATGCAGCCATAAAAAAGGACTAGATCAGGTCCTTTGCAGCAACATGGATGGAGCTGGAGGCCATTATCCTAAGCAAATTAATGCAGGAACATAAAAGTAGTGCATCGTCTCACTTGTAATCGATAGCTAAACAATGAGAACATATGAACATAAAAATGGCAACAACAGACACCAAGGCCTACTTGGTGGAGGGAGAGGGGGGAGAAGAGCAGAAAATATATGTACTAGGCTTAGTACCTGGGTGATGACATAATGTATACAACAAACCCCTGTGATATTCATTTACCTATATAACAAACCTGCATATATGCCCCTAAATCTAAAATAAAAGTTTAAAAAAACTAAAGAAAATATGTTATCAGGATTTTATGAGGAGTCTTGTTAAAGGAAATTTTACATATTTACATTGTAAATTTGTCTCTTGGCTAATCCAGTCTGCTTGAGAGTAAAATTTCATTAAACTTGGATGATGAAATTCTTCTCCTAATAGTCAAAAGTAATAATAGATCAATATAATTTGACTTTAAAAACTCTAAAATGCATGACTAATTTTTTTTGTATGAAAGGAGGAGGGAAAAAAGGTCTGTGGCAAAGAAAATTAACTCTGATTCTATTTTTCACACATTTTGAATAAGAGATTCATACCTGCCATTTATACAAGTGTAATTTTCACAATCCTGAGGGTGATATCCACCTTCTTTATGGAACGTTAAAGTGTAGAGTTTTGCAAATAGAAAAAATATTAGGATACATATTGCTGATTTAATATAAATACTTGCACAAGCATCATAGTCCATATGTTAAGACAAAATTACAATTCTTTAGGGTCAAGCTCATTTTCAAGATAGGCTTCAGCTTCAGATAGCGTTTCAGATACACCCAACCAGAGAATTTGTTGGTTCCAAATTAGAGAGACTGTGGATTTTAAACTATAGAGTTCATACCGCAAGGTTAAAAACATGACATTGCAAGATGCAAGAATGTTAGAATGTGTCACTGAACCAAGAATGGACACCATTTGTAGGCTTTTGGCTGTAGTATGTGAGAAAAATTATACATTCTATGTCTTCCTGACATGCACTCTGCAGGCTTCATAATGTTGTTTTGGTAACAGTATATTCTTTCTTTATTATTTTTAAATGTATCCTCAAAATAACAGGTATTGTTGTGGTATAATTCTAGTTAAGTAAAACTCTGGCAGAACTATCAAGTGATATAATAAAAGACATTTCTACAGGTTAGTTAAAACTTTACTTGTAGCTGACTCTTGTGAATGGCTGCTAATGCCATGCAAGTATTTAAAGAGTTATTAATTTAGCTGCTTCTGATGTGTTCAACAACACTTTCTAAAAATCACATACAGTGATTCTTTTTTACTTACCTCAAGTATTAAGTGAACAGATTTGTATAATTTTGTATGTATAATTTTATTTTAATATATAATGTAGGTGCCATAACTAAGTTCTGTTGAAGAATTGATTACTACAAATATTTTTGTTTTCCTTAATTTGGAAAATACTTTATATAGATATTAGTATCTAGGAATACAAAATGCTACATAATGGAATCCAAACTTTTTATTTTTGTATTTATCCTTTAGAATATGAAAAGTTCATGCATGCCTTTAGGACAATATTAGAGTAAGTTAGTAGAAAGAAAAGTAGAAGAATGCTATTAACATTTCTGTGTTTTTTGACTTTCCCATATAAAATGTGGTTTCCTATGGTTAGATGGGAAAATGACAGTTGTTTTCTAATAATGTTAATGTCTAGTTCTACTCTCAATGTCTATCTCTGCTCTCTATAAACCATTATGTTCATTCTTTTTTATTCAGGTAGTAACTTGATATAATTAATACATTCCTACCCAAGGCACAGATAAAATAATTATAACAATTCATTCTTACATGTGTTCTCTTAAAATATTGACCTTTTGGTAAAAAATAAAATTTCCCCTCTTCATTTCAAAATGAAAAAATCATAGGTAGCTTCTGTAATACTAGTTGCTCAAGTACTTGTATTCTTTTACAATAGAAACACCTCTGTCAAAGGTTGTGTTAATCTTAAGTAACAAGAATTCCTATTGGTGTTTTCCTTACACATTAAATTTAACCAAATAATTTCAAAAGTCTCAAAAGCTGTGAAATTATTATAATAATTGGAAATGTGTCAATGTGTTGAGTATTTATATATGACAATTTAATTTAAGCTTTCAGGGCACTATTGAAACACATTTCAACCTTAAATGGCCATCCAGGCAGAGGCTTTAAAAGTAAATTGTTTACATTGATTCACAATCCCATAAGCCTTTATAGCAAACTATCCTCTTTGAATTTACATCCTTGCTTAATTCAGCAGAACATTGCTATTTCCAAGACTCACTTAGAAGACTTGAGCAGAATTTTTAAAATATTGTCCTGTGATGATGATGAAGGAAGACTTGAGAATCCCTTTGAAAAACAGAATTGACCACAGACTGAAGAGCCTGTGCTCATGGATAACTGAGCTTCACACCTCTCACTGAAGGTGACAGAGTTCTGTTGAAGGTGACAAAGTCCTTATCACAGTGCCTGGTACATTTGGGTACCCAAACACTTGTTGCTATAAAACAGCAGCAAAGAAACTGTTATCTCCTCAAAAACTCTCATCTCCACGGAATGGGTATAGGAGATGTGCTTCTTCCTGTGCTTAAGCAACTTTTAAATAGCACTTTAGACACCTTCAAAAGATCAATTACATCAGAGTAGCTATGACTTGTGAAAGTAAAAAAGGGAAGTGAATACCTTAAGTGAATATCTTATGAATACCTGGCAGATAAGAAATGCAGCCCTTACGAAGGAGCCAATTGTACTAGTGGAGAGATTTTAAAAGGAATTAGAATATGTTCTTCAAATTTAAATAAAAGTGGATATCATACTATCTACTATTTCATAATTAAGAAAATGTACAAAGCCCTCTTGTATCATGCCTATAGTTCCTGAAAAGTTATAGGGAGAGATAACCATTTACTGAAAGAAAGGAGAAGTAGAAATCATACACTCAGCAGCAAATGGGATGCCTGAATCTGAATCCCAGCTCTGCCATTTACTAACCATGTGACCTTAGAAATTTTTTCAGTTGCTCTTATTTTTCTTATCTCTTAAATGGGGATGCTAATAATAGTTACATCCGAGGGGTGTTGTGAGGACTAAATGAGTTAACATAGGTTAAGTACTCAGAACTGCCAAATAATGAACATTATGTAAGTATTGACTTATTAATATTTTGTTATTACTTTATAAGTACTAAATTTTGAAATCAGGGAAAGAAAGAGAAAAGCCAAGAAGCCTTGATGTTCCAAGCAAGTAAATACTCAAGTTCAGCCAGTTACGTTTCTATCAAATGTAAGAGGTTAAGGAGTAGACTACCTTCTTTATTTTATACCTGATGGAGCTTGGGCAAAGGGGAATAATAACTGACTTTCATCAGATGATGTCAGGCATTGATTCAGTCACTTTCAGAGAGTTTCTTTTCTTTTTCTTCCTACGATGAGCATTTACTGTTTTATCATTTCCACATTCTTCTGGTAATGAAACTGACCCAGTTGTCCTATAGGGCTGATGTTCATGGTTTCTTTGAATAAACATAGAAATTGGCCCTTTCAGTCTTAAAGCTTGAGGAAGTTGCAATTGTCTTATCTGGGTTCCTTTCTAAGGAAATCAACTATCAAGGCTTCCAGATAGTAGCAAGGAGCTGAAAATTACCAGATCACTGCATTTGGACAATAAGATGCCAGACACCTCATCTGTTATGATTGCCTAACTGAGCACCAGCTTCCTGTTGTCCAGCTACTCTTCTTTACCCCTCCCTAATTCCTGTTTTCCCACCCATGATTACATTTCTTCCCTGTTATATAAGCTCCTAATTTTAATCAGTCAGAGAGATGGATTTGAGATCTCCCAGCTCCTTGGCTGCAGCACTCTATTAAAGGCTTCGTCTTTGGCAATACTTGTCTCAGTGATTGGCTTTCTGTGCAGCAAGCAACATGACCTAGACAAAACACCTGGTGTTTTGGTAACAGTGAGTGGACACAATTTCCTTTGAAAGTTGTCCCTCCCTGACAAGAATGGCAATTGTATTTCACCAAACCCAGTAAGGGTCATTGACCTGGGCCTGGCCAGGCAGCCAACATATTGTTGGATGAATGTTACAGAAGAAGGGCTTCTGACCTTTTATATGGCATTTAATATATAAATACTGGATAATAGAAGCACAGTTTACTCTGAGATCAGTGGGCTGACATCATGAACTTAAGGCTGTCTGCAGATATTTCATTCCCATCTCTTGTCTTCCACCTGGGGGAAGATCAACAGCAATAGAGGAAATGAGGCCAACACAGAATGTGAAGCAGAGCCAAGGGATGAAAGAATTCTGACGGTATCATTTTAAGTATCTGAAGTCTTGAGGCCTTTCCTACATCCGAATTTCCAACATATGTAAGCTAAAAAAATTGCTTATTTTTCACTTACTCTATTTTTGCTTGAAGTTCTGTCAATAGTGATGAACAAAGAGCCAACTACAACAAAAATATTGCAAATGGGAAAACCCTAAAATGTAGATTTGACAGAATAGAAAAGGGACTGAAGGGAAGTATCAATCTTAGGTTTTGCAACAACACAATAGCAAAGCAACTGGTAAATCTATAACCTATTATACCTTGGGTCTTGGACCATATATCAACTAAGGGCGGTGTGTCATGGGCATGTTAGAGAGACACCATGTTGTTAATGTGTTTATTACCTCTTGTAACTTTCAATAATATCAAAATGGAAAGTGTTAAATGTTCAGTCTAAGCCGTTCTATCTGAGAACACATAGAGAAAAGCATACATCTTTAGGAAAGTTCCCTGAACTGACACCAGTGACTGTCAAAGATTAGATAATCATAAACTTGGCAGGATTACAAAAAGTTCAATTCCTTTTTATAGAACAAGTTGGATTATCTTTCTAGATTAATTAATTAATCAACCTAAAATGGCAAACACAGTGAGAAATAAAGTTGGAAGTTAGGATTCAGGGCAACAGGTTGGGGAATGAGAGCACTTGATCCTCCGGACTCTTCCAAACACCTGGTGCTTTGCGAACTCTTATGCAACACAAGTATAATTTGATACATTAAAATGTGCTTTTTCGTGTCATTTTAGTTACTTTTCCTGATCCTCTCCCTCCTTCTTACCCTCTACCCTCTGAAAGGTCCCAGTGTGTGTTGTTCCCTTCTATGTGTCCATGTGTTCTCATCATTTAGCTCCCACTTATAAGTGAGAACAAGCAGTATTTAAGCTTCTCTTCTTGCATTATTTTGCTGAAGATAATGGCCTCCAGCTATATCCATGTCCTTGCACTACAAACCATCATGGCACAAGTTTACCTATGTAACAAATCTGTAATTGTACCCCTGAACTTAAAGGTTTAAAAGTGTGCTTTTTACTAGACTGAAGCTTGGAAGCAAAGAGAACATACATTCTCCATCAACATCCCTGCCTGTAATTTTCTATTGCTATTAGACAAACACCAACACAATCTTCAACTTAAAAGATGAAAATTAGAAAGAAGGACAAAACTCACATGCCAATTACTAAGGGTCAGAAAATACTCAGATGCTGCCTCAATTTGAAATTCTGACTGGTAAAAATTCTGGCCTTGATTACTAGCTAATGGAATTAATAAGAGCCAGCCAATTATGGTTTTATGGAAGTTGAAGTGTCAGGGAAATCTAATTTTGACCTCCAGGTTTTGATTGCCCAAAACCTAAGTTAATTTTTCTTTTAGGTGAACATTTATATGGAATGGAAAAGGACATTTGAGACAAAATAATAAGGCCAGAGATCATTAAGGGAAGCATTATAGATTTAACAACATTAAAATGTGAAAAACATTGGCACCTCAGAAATGAACACAAATAAAAAATACGAGACAAACTAAAAACATTAGTAACATAAACCTTAGTATGTTTCATAAATCAATACAAATTGATGAATACATTAATAGAAAAATAGGAAAAAGTGGCAAATGTTCAATTCATAACAAAGAAAAGCTAGTCATTAAACATATTTAATAAAATAAATGCATTAAATGGGATAGTTTTTTAATCTATCAAACTACCAAAGATAGTTTACTAATTTTAAGGAAATTAACACCTTTATACACTGTGATGTGGGGCAGAAAGAAATTCTTTAAACATTTTCATCAAACAACTTATCAAGAGATTTTTTTAAAAAACTTTAAAGTAGCTATAACGTTTAACCTAGTGAATCTTTTCCTACAAGTTAATCCAATAATTAGCAAATTGAAATATGGGCAAAATCTATATATTTAATAAAATGTATTTCTCAGTGTTATTTACAATTTTTTTCAAATATATATTTTTTGATTTTTAAATGGTTATAAACAAATATAGTTGTACATATTTATAGGGTATACGTGAAATTTTGATACAAGCATATCATGTGTAATGATCAAATCAGGGTAATTGAGGTATCATTACCTCAAACATATATTATTTTTTTCTTCCAATTCTACTTTTTAAAAAATTATATTTAAGTTCTTGGGTACATGTGGAGAATGTGCAGGTTTGTTACATAGGTATACACGTGCCATTGTGGTTTACTGCATCCATACACTATCATTAGGTATTTCTCCGACTGCTATCCCTCCTCTATCCCCCCACCCTCTGCTCTCCCTTCCCTATCCCCCCAATCTCGGACAGGCCACAGTGTGAGATGTTCCCCTCCCTGTGTCCATATGTTCTCATTGTTCAACACCCACTTATGAGTGAGAGCATGCAGTGTTTGGTTTTCTGTTGTTGTGTCTGTTTGATGAGAATGATGGTTTCCAGCTTCATCCATGTCACTGCAAAGGACATAAACTCATCTTTTTTATGGCTGTATAGTATTCTACAGTGTATATGTGCCACATTTTCTATATCCAGTCTATCGTTGATGGGCATTTGGGTTGGTTCCAAGTCTTTGCTATTGCGAACAGTGCCACTATAAACATACATGTGCATGTGCCTTTATAATAAAATAATTTATAATCCTTTGGGTATATACCCAGTAATGGGATTGCTAGGTCAAATGGTATTTCTAGTTCTAGATCCTTGAGGAATCACCACACTGTCTTCCACAGTGGTTGAACTAATTTACACTCCCTCCAACAATGTAAAAACGTTCCTATTTCTCTACCTCCTCTCCAGCATCTGTTGTCTCCTGATTTCTTAATGATTGCCATTCTAACTGGCATGAGATGGTATCTCAATGTGGTTTTGATTTGCATTTCTCTAATGACCAGTGATGATGAGCATTTTTTCATATGTGTGTTGGCTGCATAAATGTCTTCTTTTGAGAAATATCCATTCATATCCTTCATCCACTTTCTGGTGGTTTTTTCTTTCTTGTAAATTTGTTTAAGTTCTCTGTAGATTCTGGTTATTAGCCCTTTGTCAGACGGGTAGATTGCAAAATTTTTTTTTCCCATTCTGTTGGTTTCTGGTTCACATAATGATAGCTTCTTGTGCTGTGCAGAAGTTCTTAAGTTTAATTAGATCCCATTTGTCTATTTTGGCTTTTTTTGCCATTGCTTTTGGTGTTTAAGTCATGAAGTCCTTGCCCATGCCTATGTCCTGCATGGTATTGCCTAGGTTTTCTTCCAGGCTTTTTATGGTATTAGGTCTTATGTTTAAATCTTTAATCTATCTGGAGTTAATTATTGTATAAGCTATAAGGAAGGGGTCCAGTTTGAGCTTTCTGCATATGGCTAGCCAGTTTTCCCAATACCATTTATTAAATGGGGAATCCTTTCCCCATTGCTTGTTTTTGTCAGATTTTTCAAAGATCAGATGTTTGCAGATGTGTGGCATTATTTTTGAGGCCTGTGTTATGTTCCATTGGTCTATATCTCTGTTTTGGTATCAGTACCATGCTGTTTTGATTACTTTAGACTTGTAGTATAGTTTGAACTAAGTTAGCATGATGCCCCCGGCCTTTTTTTTTTTTTTTTTGCTTAGCATTGTCTTGGCCATGTAGGCTCTTCTTTGTTTCCATATGAAGTTTAAAGTGATTTTTTCCAATTCTGTGAAGAAAATCTACTCTTTAAGTTACTTTGAAATGACCAATACATTTTCAACTATATCGTAGTGTACTATCAAACACTAGATCTTATTTATTAACTGTCTCTTCTTTATGCCCTCCTCCCCACCACTATTTTCAGCTTCAGGTAATCATCATTTTACTCTCTGTCTCCACTAGTTCAATTCTTTTTTAGCATCTACCTATTAGTGAGAACATTTGTGTTTATGTGCCTTTTTCATTTCATCATTTTACTTAACATAAAGTCCTCAAGTTCTATCCATGTTATAGAAAATTACCAGAATTCATTAATTTTAATGCTGAATAGTATTTCATCACGTATATATGCTCTACATTTTCTTTATCCATTCATCCATTGATGTACACTTAGGATGACTTCATATCTTGGCTATTATGAATAGTGCTAGAATAAACATGGTAGTGCAGATATCTCTTCAGTATGCTGATTGTCTTTATTTTGGTTGCATATCTAGCAGGGGGATTGCTGTTGCATCATATGGTAGTTCTATTTTTTTGTTCCTTGAGGCACCTCTGTATTGTTATCCATAGTGGTTGTATTAATTTACATTCCAACCAACAGCATACGAGGGTTTCTTTCTCAACATCCTTACCAGCATTCATTATTCCTTGTTTTTTTTTTTTTTTCAATAAAAATCATTTTACCTGTGGTAAGATGATATGTTGTCATAGTTTTAACTTGCATTTCCGTGATGGATAGTGATGTTGAGCATTTTTTACATATATCTATTGGCCACTTGTATGTATTCTTTTGAGAAATGTCTATTCATAACTTTGGCTCATTTAAAAATTGGATTATTTGTTTTTTAGTTGTTTGAGGACCTTACATATTTAGCTGTTTGAGGACCTTATATATTCTGGTTATTAATCCTTTGTCAGATGATCATATAGTTTGGCTCTGTGTTCCCACCCAAATCTCATGTTGAATTGTAATCCCCCAATGTTGGAGGTGGGGCCTAGTGGGAGGTGATTGGATCATGGGGGTGGTTCAAATGGTTTAGCACCATTCCTCAAGTGTGTCTCATGATAGAGTTCTCATGAGATCTGGTTGTTTAAAAGTATGTAGCACTTCTCCCTCTGCTTTCTCCCCCCTGCTACCATGTGAAGATGGTTTGCTTCCCCTTTGTCCTTCTGCCATAATTTTAAGTTTCCTGAGGCCTCCCAAGCCATGCCTCCTGTACAGACTGTGGAACTGTGAGCTAATTAAGCCTTTTTTTTTAATATTGTACTTTAGGCTCTGGGATACATGTGCAGATCATGCAGGATTGTTGCATAGGTACATACATGGCAAGGTGGTTTGCTGCCTTCCTACCCCCATCTCAGGTAGTTCTTTATAACAATGTGAAAATGGATTAATATGGAAAATTGGTAGCAGGAGTGGGGTATTGAAATAAAGATTCCTGAAAATGTGGAAGCCACTTTGGAAGTGGGTAACGGGCACAGATTGAAACAGTTTGGAGGCTCAGAAAAAGACAGGAAGATGAGGTAAAGTTTGAAACTTTCTAGAGATTGTTGAATGGTTGTGATAAAAATGCTGATAGTAATATGGACCATGGTATCCAGGCTGAGGTGGTCTCACATGGAGATAAGAAACTTATTAGGAACTAGTGTTAGAGCCCCTCTTGGTATGCCATAGAAAGAGACTGGTGGATTGTGCCCCCGCTCTAGAGATCTATGGAATTTTAAACTTGAGAGAAATGATTTAGGGTATCTGGTGGAAGAAATTTCTAAGCAGTAAAGTGTTCAAGATATGGTCTGACTGCTTCTGAAAGCATACATTCATTTGCATAAACAATGAAAGTACCTAAAACTAGAACTTATATTTAAAAGGGAAACAGACATAAGTGTTTAGAAATTTGCAGCCCAACCATGTGGCAGAAAAGAAAAACCCATTTCCGGGACGAATTCAGGGCTGTAGAAATTTGCATAAGTAAAGAAAAGCCAAATGTTAATAGTCATGATAATGGGGAAAATGCCTCTGAGGCATTCCAGAGACCTTCACAGCAGCCCCTCCCATCACAGGCCTGGAGGCCTAGGAGGGAAAAATGTTTTCATGGGACATGGTGTCCTGTGCCCCAGCCACTCCAACTCCAGCCACAGCTAAAAGAAGCCAGGGTACCATGCGGGCTATGGCTTCAGAGGGTGCAAGCCCCAATCTTTGGTGACTTCCACATGGTGTTAGGCATGCAGGTGTGCAGAAAACAAGAATTAAGCTTTGGGAGCCTCCACCTAGATTTCAGAGAATGTATGAAAACCTCTGGATGTCCAGGCAGATGTCAGCTGCAGGGGTAGAACCTTCATAGAGAACCTCTACTAGGGCAGAGGGGAAATGTGGGTTTGGAGACCCCACACTGAATCCCAACTGGAGTACTGCTTAGTGGAGCTGTGAGAAGCAGGCCACCATCCTGCCATGTTGACACATAAAATTAACCATCACATTTAGTATAGCATCTTTCAAGCATTTCCAAATTGGTTTCAAATTATTGGTAGACCTACAACTTACATTGAAAATTTAAACAAAAATAAAGTTCTTTTAAAAAATAAAGATAATATATACATTAAAACAAAACTTTATATAAAATTGCATTAATTAAATAATTATTTTTTGTACATATTTGCAACTTTAGTCTTTCTTGGCCATATCTCTAATATAATCTCACCGGAGTTCTTTAAAGAAAATATATATTTTTAGTATGATCCTACTTTTTCTTATAACATTTCTTCAGTATGTTTAAAGTTGTATTTTGTGACTAATCAATTTCTGATAATCTCAGAGCAAATTCTACTCACTGGAGAACACAGTCAATTGTAATTATTTTCATAATAAAATATATAAATATTTTAACAGAAGTATTGTCACAGGTATAGTAATTTTGTCACCATGTATACTATCATTTTGACAAATATTTTTAGAAGACATCAAATAATTTGCCACCATTTATGGTGATGTTTAATGTTTTGTCTGATGTAAATGCTGCAAGTATATATGGCTTCTCAATGTTATTTCACTCAAGTGAAGAATATAAATATATCCAATACAATTAGAAGTTCCAGTTTTTTTATGTCAAGATATTCCAAGATGTAATTAAATCTCAAATTTAAACTTCATGTGCTTTTTGAGCTCTTGTTGTTTAATTTGATTGGTTCCCATGTGGCTTTTTAAAGTAAACTTTTTTGTTGCATGGCATGCATACTGAAAAGTGAACAAGTCATAAATTATACCGGTTGGCGAAATTTCACTAAGTGATCAACACCAATGTAACTAGCACAGAGATCAGATCAAGAAATAGATTATTATCAGGTTCCCAGAAAGTTCATCCTCATGCCTCCTTCACATCAGTGACTATTGCCTAATGCAGTGACTATTGCATTCATAGTTCCTGGGGCGGAGAGGTTCAGCTCAGAAAAATAACTCTTGCCCATTATCTATATTATTAGGACATTATAACAGTGAAGTAGCTCAGTGTGTGTGTGTGTGTGTGTGTGTGTAAAAGAGAGATAAAAGAGAGAAAGACAGTACATTCAATTTCTGTTGGATTATGTGTTGTTATGTCATTCATTATATGTTGTTATGTCATTCAAAGAAACATCAGGAGTAGACAAGTGCTGGTTAGTGTGTAGTGCTTGCTCCACTTCTGTTTTGATTTGGAGATGATAAATTAAGCAAACTCTTCTTGGTGTGTTCATTTGTGAGTATGGTCAATGTAAGAATTAGATGTGTATGTGTATGTGTAGATCCTTCACACAAATCCTAGAACAACCATTTGGAAAATTCAGTGCCAATTACTCACAGAATAATGTAGTGAAGTGGGTTCCCTGGGTGCCTGGCTTCAGGATGGCAGGTGCCTGGGAATCTAACCAAGAGAACAAAGGGAGAGGCAGGTGGTAAAGGTGCTGGATTGGGAAAGCCAATAAATCATATATTTTTTTTCCTGTCCTAAATTTAAAACCAATTAAGAAATAAAACATGGAAACAACACTGATGAGAACCAAATATTGTTTTTAATAATGATAAAGCTAATTGGAGAATTTGGCTTTAGCTTTCATACCAAAGGGCTTGCTAAAACTCATTCCAGGGAAACTTTGGGTCTGCTAAGCAAATATACTGATCTGGGATGATGACCTTAAATGGATGGAGAAGAAATAAGATTAATCCCCAGTGCTTATAGATGTTTAATAGATCAGGCTCATTAATTTAAAATCATGGATAAATGGTGTCAGACCCTTGCCAACCAAAAAGAAATACTATACGTTCTATACCGAGAGGAATAAGAAAGGGATGAAGAAAGATACCTGAACATTACTGAACTTTTGTACTCTGCACAAGAAAACAAAACCAGATTAATGAAGGTTCCTTCCTAATGTTAGTAATCACATACAACGTTTTCACAGAGACTGAGTGTATGTCTAAATGCTGCCTTGTGTTATGATCAAGATAAGTTTAACGTAATGGTTAAAAACTATGGTAATAACATACATCTGTAGAGAGATTTAATAATAAAAATGAATTATTTATACAAATTAGTCAATACTTTGGTCTGTGGTCTATATGCTATATTAAAGTATAAATTATTCCAGCCTTTCAAATACACAGACAAATTTTGCTTAGTAATGTGATACTAGAATTACAGGACTGACCATTTCACCCATTTAAACACAAAGCAACTGTAAGGGACTAAGCAGAAATGAAAAAGGCCAGAAAAATTGATTCTAACATGTACACACTGTAAACAAGAAAACATGACCTTTATCCAAAGAAAAAATTTAGAACACACTATTAGAAAGATGTGTAAGCAACTGTGAAAGAAAATAGTGATTATTAAAGCTAGCATGGCCTCATTAAACAAGTTATGTCACCATAACTACATTATAAAATTAGTAGGCTATGGAAATTTTAAGGAAAAAATAATAGAAATAATAATTGCAAGAATAACAAAAGTAGCAGTAATGTTTACTTTAATCTATTCTTTTAAGTCTATGACTTAATAGCCTGAATTTATAGACTTACAACAATAGGAATGTTGCCTGATACATTGTAAGAGCTTAAAAAACATAAACTATTTTTATAATTGTTGTTATTACTTTTTAAGAAACTTTAGTTGGGTTAAAAATATAGCAGGTTTTCATAAAAGATTTTGTAAAAGTGTTAAATATTGTCTAAATTGATAAATTGGGGCACATCGAAACAGATTTTATTGTAAATAGGCGAATTTGCAACTAGGTGATGATATTGAAATAATTTAAGACAAAAAAATGACTTCAGTGGCATAATAAAGCTCTACAACTTAGACTCTTCTTACTCAGTATTTTCATTAATGACTTCAGGAAAACAAAGTTATTAGGTAGAAGATAAAATAAAACTGAGGGGAGCAAATCAGGAATCTGAGAACTATTTCATCCTAGAACAACAGGCTGAATGTAATAAAAATAATTATAATAGTGAAAATTGAAGAATAACACACTTAAGTAAAACAAAAACCCAAAAAAAGAACTGTCCATGTGCATTAAGCATCAGTATTACTTAGCATCAGTATTAGTAGGGAGAAAATATTTGTTGAAAAGCAAGCTTATTAATCAAAAACGGTAAAATAAATTTTCAATAAAATAAAGCAATTCTGAGCTTAATTAAATTCTAATTTGTTGTGTGTGTAAGAGTTATTGAATAAATATCAATTGATAGAAGATGGGGGAAACCATTTTCACTCAGGCTCTAAATTCACCTGTACTGGCCAGTGGTACAATCATGCTCAAAACAGCCTTGAATTCCTGGGCTTAATCGAACTACCCATTTCAGTCTCCCCAGAAGCTAGAGCTACAGGCATATGCCACCAAGCCTGGCTAACTTTATATACATATATATTTTATTCTGTTTTAGGTTTTGGGGTACATGTGAAGAACATGCAAGATTGTTGCATAGGTACATACATGGCAATGTGGTTTGTTGCCTTCCTCCCCATCACCTATATCTGACATTTCTCCCCATATTATCCCTCCCCAACTCCCCACCCCCACTGTCCCTTCCCTAGTTCCCCCCACAAACCGCAGTGTGTGATGATCCCCTCCCTGTGTCCACGTGTTCTCATTGTTCAACACCCGCCTATGAGTGAGAACATGTGGTGTTTGGTTTTCTGTTCTTGTGTCAGTTTGCTGAGAATGATGGTTTCCAGATTCATCCATGTTCCTACAAAGGACATGAACTCACTGTTTTTTTATGGCTGCATAGTATTCCATGGTGTATATTTGCCACATTTCCCTGTCCAGTCTATCATCAATGGGCATTTGGGTTGGTTCCAAGTCTTTGCTATTGTAAACAGTGCTTCAATGAATATTCGTGTGCATGTGTCCTTATAGTAGAATGATTAATAATCCTTTGGATACATACCCAGTAATGGGATTGCTGGGTAAAATGGAATATCTATTTCTAGATCCTTGAGGAATCGCCACACTTTCACAATGGTTTAACTAATTTACACTCCCACCAACAGTGTAAATGTGTTCCTATTTCCCACATCCTCTCCAGCATCTGTTGTCTCCAGATTTTTTAATGATCACCATTCTAACTAGTGTGAAATGGTATCTCAATGTGGTTTTGATTTGCATTTCTCTAATGACTAGTGATAATGAACATTTTTTCATGCATTTGTTAGCCTCATATATGTCTTCTTTTGTAAAGTGTCTGTTCATATCCTTTGCCCACTTTTGAATGGGCTTGTTTGTTTTTTTCTTGTAAATCTGTTTTAGTTCTTTGTATATTCTGGATATTAGCCCTTTGTCAGATGGGTAGATTGGAAAAATTTTTTCCCATTCTGTTGGTTGCTGATTCACTCTAATGATTATTTCTTTTGCTGTGCAGAAGCTCTGGAGTTTATTTAGGTCCTATTTGTCTATTTTGGCTTTTGTTGCCAATGCTTTTGGTGTTTTAGTCATGAAATCCTTGCCTATGCCTATGTCCTGAATCATTTTGCCTAGGTTTTCTTCTAAAGTTTTTATGGAGTTAGGTCTTATGTTTAAGTCTTTAATCCATCTGGAGTTAATTTTAGTGTAACGTGTCAGGTAGGGGTCCAGTTTCTGCTTTCTTCACATTGCTAGCCAGTTTTTCCAACACCTTTTATTAAACAGGGAATCCTTTCCCCATTGCTTGTTTTTGTACAGTTTGTCAAAGATCAGATAGTTGCAGATGTGTGGCATTGCCTCCAAGGCCTCTGTTCTGTTCCATTGGTTTATATCTCTGTTTTGGTAGCAGTACCATGCTGTTTTGATTACTGTAGCCTTTTATAGTTTGAAGCCAGGTAGTGTGATGCCTCTAGCTTTGTTCTTTTTGCTTAGGATTGACTTGGCCATGCAGGCTCTCTTTTGGTTCCATATGAAGTTTAAGGTGGTTTTTTCCAATTCTGTGAAGAAAGTCATTGGTAGCTTGATGGGGATAGTGTTGAATCTGTAAATTACTTTGGGCCATATGGCCATTTTCACAATATTGATTCTTCCTGACCATGAGCATGGAATGTTTCTCCATCTGTTTGTGTCCTCTTTTATTTCCTTGAGCAGTGGTTTGTAGTTCTCCTTGAAGAGGTCCTTTACATCCTTTGTTAGTTGTATTTCTAAGTATTTTATTCTCTTTTTAGCAATTGTGAATGGCAGTTCATTCTTGATTTGGCTCTCTTTAAGTCTGTTATTGGTGTATAGGAATGCTTGTGATTTTTTACATTGATTTTGTATCCTTAGACTTTGCTGAAGTTGTTTATCAGTTTCAGGAGATTTTGGGCTGAGATGATGGGGTCTTCTACATATACAATCGTGTCTTCTACAAATAGAGACAATTTGACATTCTCCTTTCCTAATTGAATACCCTTTATTTCTTTTTTTTGCCTGATTGCTCTAGCTAGAACTTCTAATTTTCTATTGAATAGGAGTGGTGTGAGAGGGCATCCTTGTCTAGTACCAGATTTCAAAGGGAATGCTTCTAGTTTTTGCCCATTCAGTATGATATTGGCTTTGGGTTTGTCATAAATAGCTTTTATTATTTTGACGTATGTTCCATCAATACCTAGTTTATTGAGAGTTTTTAGCATAAAGGGCTGTTGAATTTTGTCAAAGGCCTTCTTTCCACCTATTGAGATAATCATGTGGTTTTTGTGTTTGGTTCTGTTTATGTGGTGAATTACGTTTATAGACTTGCATATGTTGAAACAGACTTGCATCCCCAGGATGAAGCCTACTTGATCATGATGGATAAGCTGGCTAACTTTTTGAAATTTATTTTGTTAGTGACGAGGGTATTGTTATGTTACTCAAGTTAGTCTTAAACTCTTGGCATCTAGTGATCCTCCTGCGTCAACCTCCTAAATAGTTGGGATTAGTGGTATGCACCATTGCACTCAGCAATATAAACTTTCTAATGATTAACTGAAAATATCCAATGTTAAATGACCATGTTTGGGGAGCCGTTTATTCTGAATCTTTAGAGTACTTTGAGCAGTAGCTGAAAACCTTGTTTAGCCAGAGCTTCATAATCTAAGGTCAGAAATAAATAAGGAGGTTGTTTAGAAAATGAGGGTGACTATAACCTACTCCTTGATAAATTCTGATCCAAGAAGCCTGAAATAGATATAAGCATCTTGTCTGGTTTCCTTTGTATTTACTCTTTACTTTTTTTTTTTTTAATTTTAACACTTTCTGTTGATAACCCAGGAGTGGAAATCTAACTGTACTGTGGATCAGACAAGGAATTTCTAAAGCACCTAACATGATTGAGATCTGAAACATACGTAAAGGTGGATTATAAGGGTGCTCCAGGCAGTCAAAACAGCATGTGCAAAGCCTCTGTGGTAGGCAAAAAGCATAATAAGATGAGTAATTAAAAGAGAGCTGGAGTGGCCAGAACAGAATGTGGAGGAGAAAATGGAGAGATGAGACTGGAGAGGTATATATTACTAAGACAACACATGGCCTTGTAGTTGATGATCACAATTCTGACCTTTGTCTAAAAGCAATACAAAGTCACTGAACAGTATCTATTAGAAAGGTGACAGGATCGGATTATAGTTTTGAAAGACTTGCCCTGTCTGAGGGGTGGCTAATAGATTGGAGAAGGACAAAAGATCATACAGGAAATTCAGATAGATGTCTATCTCAGTGGTCCAGTTAACAGATTAGTGATAAGGTATTTTGGTAAAGTGACAATTTAGATGAAAAATTGATGATAAAGTATTGTCGAGACTCTGTTCTTTCAGTGAATATTTATGAAACCACTACCATGTGATTTCACTATTGTAGGACCTAAGGGTATGCCAGTGAAGAAGCTGAATAAGGTACTTGATTTTGTGACGCTTACATATCAGTGGAGAAGACAAGTAAATGCATAAAGAAACAATAAACAAAATAATATAAAAATAATATGTACTTTGATGCTGTGATGTGATAGAGAGTGGCTGAAGAAATGTTTAAATTAGTGGTATCTAGAGAACATCTCAAAGAGAAGTTAAGTGTTAACCTGAAACTCAATGCCAAGAAGGAGCTAGTCATAAGAAGAACTAGAATTGGAGCCTTCCAGACCAAACCAAAAAAAGGCAGTGCAGATGTCCTAATAAGCACAAGTCTAATGTCCTTAAGAAAAAAATGAAGGCTATTTTGTTTGGAAAATAATGAAGAGGGGTACAGTGGAAAGAATGAAGGTTGGAGAGGCAGGGCTAGATTGTGTAGAGCCTGGTAGATTATGCTAAACAGTTTCAACTTTATGCAATGCCTATGTAGAAGCATAAAGATTTTGTTTTGTTTTTTGTCTTTATAGGAAGGTCATCAAAATCCTATTGCAGCAATTCAGAAGGGAAGCATTGATAGTGATTTGGACTAGTGAGCCATTGGTGAAAAATGGAGAAAATGAATACAATTGAGATAACTTTGAGGGAAAATAAGGAAGAATTTGTTGTTGGATTAGATGTGGCAGTTCAAGAAGGGCTGCCCTTTTTCTCAGTTTTTAGTTGAACAACTGAGTATGTGATAGTGTCATATCCTCAGGTGAGAAAGATTTAGGAGGAAAAGTTTTTCAGAAAGAAAAGGAAGAATAAAGAATTTCAAATCATCCATGTTGTTTAAGATGCATATTAAACATCCAAGTGTACATAAAACTTTGATCAAGACTAGAGATATTATCTAGTTTGCATATCTAGAAAGATGATAGTGCTATGTATTTTTTATTGATATAAGAAATCCTGTCTGAAGTGCTACTTAATAAAATATGTGGTCCAATGAGATACTAAGCGTAACAAAGGTAAAGTAAGTCTACTGCTGAATTCATTAGTAGCAACCATGCAGTGGTGCTATTAGCTTCCCTAAAGAAAGAATGCTGCTGGTTTTTTTGTTTGTTTGCTTTTTGGAGATGTCAGCAGGTACAGGACATGGGAAGAATGTGTCTTATTTTTTAATTCCATTTATTCTAGTAAACTATATTAATTTCAGAATTTCAATTCAGATCATTCATCCTCTGCATAATCAGTTTCTGATTTGGAGTCTATTATTTATGTATATTATAAATAACATAATAAATAAGAATTTATTATAATCATCAGAGTAAATATAAAGTGGCATCTCATTATAGTTTTGACTTGCATTTTCCTGGAAACTAATGATGTTTGTTATGTTTTTGTGTGCTTATTAGGTATTTGTGTATATTCCATGGAGAAATGTCTATTCAAATTTTTCTTCATTTTTAAATTGGGTAGTAGTTTTGTTGTTGAATTATAAGAGTTAATTATGTATCCTGGATACTAGATCTTTATCAAATATACAATTTTAGATACTAGATCTTTACCAAATATATGATTTCAAAGTATGCTCTCCCATTTGGTGAATTGTCTTCACTTCTTTGATAGTATGGTGGATGCATGAAAGTTTTTAATTTTGATGAAGTTTAATGTATCTATTTTTCTTTTGTTATTTATGATTTTGGTATCATAGCTAAGAATCCTTTGCCAAATCAAATTCATGAAGGTTTACTCCTATGTTTTATGCTGAAAATTGTATAGCTTTACATCTTATATTTTGCTCTTTTGATCAATTTTGAATTAATTTTTGTACATGGTGTAATGAAAGGGCCCAATTTGATTGACTGATTGATTTTGCAAGTAGCTATCCAGTTGTTCCAGTATCATTTGTTCAAAAGACTATTTTTTCCACATTGGATGGTTTTGCACCCTTGCTAAAATCAATTGGCCATATATGAATAAATTTATTTCTATATTCTCAATTGCATTCCATTGATCTATCATAGCCATTATGGTTTTTTTTAACATATATTTTTTACATATTTATTTATATTTTTACACATATTTATGAGGTTCTCAAATTTCCTCTTGCTATTGATTTCTAATTCCATTCCATAGCAGTAGGAGAACATACTTTATATCATTTGTATCCTTCAAAATGTATTGAGCCTCATTTTATGGCCTAGCATATTGTCTATTCTGGACAATGTTCTATGTGAACTTGAAAATAATATTTGCTCTTGCTCTTTGTGTTCTGTAGATATCTGCTTTTTTAAAAAAACTTTTGACACATAATGATTGCACATATTTATGGTGTACATAGTAATGTTGTGATACATACAATACGTAGTGATGAGATGAGAGTAATTTGCATGTCTGTCTTTTTCTTCTATCTAGTTGTCTATAGCTGTTCTCTCTTGCAAACTAGCTAGCCTACAGTTTAGCTTGTACCTTGAATCTCTTCCCAATATGCGTTTACTACAACCTGCATTGTTTTTGAGAGTGCCCTTAAGCTTGACTTCTTCCCCACTCTGTTGCAATGAAATCAATTTCTTTGGGAATAAATTAGGAGCTAGCTGTTTCAGGGCCCACTTTTCCTTCCAGGCAAAATCTGTAACCAAGGCTTGGGAGATGGAAGAGGGGACAGTAGCAAGCTTTTCTCCAAGTGCCTACTTTTCTCTAGGAACTGAGTGCTTCTGAAGTGGGGTTAGGAGGCAGCCAGGGATCCTTTCCTTTACCTTTCCTGGCATGAACAAGGGCAAAGATGATCAGGGCTCAGGCTTCTTGGTTCACTATGCCCTATGTAAAGTTTCCATTCTATGAGTGGAGGCTCTGAGGCAGGCTCTCAATGACACCCAGGACTTAGCCTCAGCAACAGGTAGCTGAGGGCAACTTGAGAAATGCTGAGGTCCTACTCCTCTCAGGATATTAAAAAAAAAAAAAAAAAAGATTTCTGACTGAGAGCTTTGGGGAGAGGGAGCCCTGTGCTTTTGTCTGCAGCCATCTAGAGTAAAGTCTTTACCTTGCTGTGCTGTGAGTGGGTAGTAAGGGAACAGTCTTGCTTCAGATACCACAGACGCTCACCTTTTAAAATAGATTTTCTTTAATTGCTGTTTCTTCATATGCTGTTTATACTTATGACCATTTCCAGAGACTTTAAATGGTTATGTTTTAAAAATGGATTTCACCAGTTTTCCATGCCGTCATTCTGGCAGTCAACATCTAATATATGGTTCTAAACACTTTAACTCTGGTATTCAATATTTATGATTATAGTTCTATAAGAATCATTTGAATAAGTGTTACTTGGCCCTCAGAGGGAATAAAAATTCTCTTTTGGCTAAAAAACAAAAGAAATAAAACAAAATCTGTCTTAGGGATTCTATGTTATATGAAATTCTTCCTTAACAATTTAATGAAAAGATACATATCTGCTTTTATTTGGTGTTGGTATGTAGGTTGGTAAGAGGTATGCAAATTGCATACCAAAACAGACCTTTCCTCCCACATTCTAAAACTCTTGCTGAGATTGACTCATCTTTCTAGATTTTTGTAGTTCGTTCTCACAGTGCTACTGTAGGCAAGTGTCTACTTTAGTCCTTAACCATAAATGTTAGGGAGTAAAGAATATATTTAGATTGTTGGTAATATATCATCTCTATCAAAAATGTGGCTGAATTGCAAGCTCTTGATACAGAATGAACAGCAGTCTTCACAAGGAGCAGCAGTACAATGTTAACATCATCATAATCACTGTGCTCTGCCAAGAAGAATCTCCTTCACACAAACGGATCATCATTGAATACACGAGGATGACTCTTTGGCTTCAGACTACACGCAGCACAAGAGAGAGAGCACTGGAGTAGGTTTTCACACTAAATGTGTTGTTAATTAACTCTGTGACCTTGAGAAAGTTATTCAAACCTCTAGACCTCAGTTTGCTCATTTATGGTGTAAGGGGATTGGATGAGATGATCCTGTTAATCTTCAGTAATCTATGACTGCATGTGATATTAGGTGCACTTGTGGGACATAGGAAAAGATAACCAATAATTCCTGCCCACAAATTTGAAAGATATAATATGATAATCAATAAAATATTTAAAAATATAAGGAATTATGGCAAATGTTAAACAGTATAGAAAATATCTCATGGTCAAATAAGGATATTTTGTGGATATAAATCACTTATAAATTCTAGTTATGTATTTAGCTGTCAATAACTTTAAATAGCTAAACCGTGGGAGGGAGAGGTCATTTGCCCAATAGCAAAATGTGAGGTCTGCAGAAATCTCCACAATAGGGGAAAAGATTCATGACAAACTCTAGCATTTCAGAATATATAAGAAAATTAAGATATTTAATTGTAAATCCTTTAAAAGTCAAATTTTAATTACAGAATCTACTAAATGCAGTGAAAAATCTAGCTGCAGTATAATACTGACACCTTAGCCAATAACAGGCTTAAAATGAAACAGCAGAAAAATTGATTTCTGGGTGTAACTACTTTTGGTTTATCTTTTACTGGCTTAATGATGCAGGTACAACAGAATCAAACAAGTAATTGCTGATGGCCCCTATCAACTCCTGCCTCTATCTCTAAGCTGTCAGAAGTGGAAATAGTTGCTCTTATGGGTAATGACATATGTGCGACCATTTGTCTACTTTGAAAGCTCTATGAATCATTTTCAAATTATTTCCCTTGATACATTGTAGTATCAGCTGTTAAAGCCCTCTTCTACTTCCCCTTGTTAAGTTGCACCTCCATGCTCCATGCTCTTACTCATTTTGGATACAACTAAATGTCCCATAGTAAGTCACTTTTCATAATTAGCTAGATTAAGGGAACAGGTTTTATTTTTGGTGGCTTTCCCTATAATTTATTTTCTTTGTAATAGAGGAAAGAGACTTGAATGTGCTGTAAAATTTTTAGATGTCATGTTAGTTAACTCATGCAGTTAGAACAATTTTAAGCTAGGATTTGATGTAACTGTTTTTATTGCACCTACAGTATAACTTCCCTAACAAAAACTTTTTGTTGAACCATTATTTGCATTATAGTATCATATAAGTTTAAAAGCAATTAGACTATGGTTAAGAGAAATGAGATAGAGACAATGAATAGGCAGTTCCCAGCAAGACCGCAGAGGATGAGTGACCACTGCATTTCCAAACAAGTTTTTACTGCCCACAGACCAGGAGATTCTGGGGTGGAAAATCACCACAAGTCTCCAGAACAGCTGTTTGAGCCAGCGCAGCAGGTCTCCACAGAAAAACTCACACAAATCTGGGAAGCCATTTCAACTGGTGCCTGGAACACCTGGGAGACAGAGTCACTCATTCAACTGAAATAAAGGGGGCTGAAAAAGGGAGCCAGGTGATCTGGCTCAGCGGGTCCCACCCCCACAAAGACCAGCAATCTGAAACACTATGGACTGAGAGTTTCACAGCAAGCACAGCTGGACCCGGAACAGTCCAGCTCTGTGGGGACAAGGGTGTCCACCATTACCATCTGTCATAATCTCTGATCGTAGTTTGTATTTCTGTGGCAGTCCAGCACTACCAAGACAGTCCACCATTACTGAGGCAGTCCGCCATTACTGAGATAGTCCGCCACTACAGAGGCAGTCCACCATTACTGAAGTAGACTGCCATTACCGAGACAGTTCTAACTATACCTCTATAAACAAAACCTCAAGGAAGTTCACACAGCAGCTGGGCAGAGCCCACAGAAGTTCGGTAACACCTCTGCTCGCAGACTGTGACTAGGCTACTTCCTCACTGGGCAGGGCATCTCTGAAAAAAGGTAGCAGCATGTCAGGAACTTATAAATGAAGCCCCACCTTCCCAGGATAGAGCACCTGGAAAAAAATGTGGTTATGAGTTCTGCTACAGCAGACTTAAACATACTGGCCAAGCAGCTCTGAATGGAACAATGGAGCTCACGGCTCAGCACTTGAATTCCTATAAAGGTCAGACTGTCTCCTGAAGCAGCTTCCCAACCCCTCTATATCCAAAGAGACACCTCACAAATGAGAACACATGGACACAGGGAGGGGAGCATCACACACTGGGTCTGTTGGTGAGGATTAGGGGAGGGACAGCACAGGGTAGGGAGTTGGGGAGGGATAACATGGGGAGAAATGCCAGATATATGTGATGGGAATGGAGGTAGCAAACAACATTGCCATGTATGTTCCTATGCAATATGCAACAATCCTGCATGTTCTGCACATGTACCCCAGAACCTAAAGTGCAATAAAATATTTTTAAAAATTAATAGATGCCTAGGCCAGTCAAGGAGGCTCATGCCTGTAATCCCCCCTCTTTGGGAGGCTGAGGCGGGTGGATCACAAGTTCAGTTCATAACCAGCCTGGCCAATATGGTAAAGCCCCATCTCTACTAAAAATACAAAAATTAGCTAGCTGGGCATGGTGGCAGGTGCCTGTAGTCCCAGCTACTTGGGAGGCTGAGGCAGAAGGGCTTGAACCTGGCAGGCAGAGGTTGCAATGAGCTGACATCATGCCACTGCACTCCAGCCTGGGTGACAGAGTGAGACTCTATCTCAAAAAATATATATAGTAATAGATGACCTTTTAGAGCAATTTTAGGTTTTTGGCAAACTGCACAGAAGGTACAGTATTTCATATCCTTGTTACCTCCCTTCCTCACCACTCCCATTCTACTTTCCCTATTATTAACATAGTGTGCTAGTATACATTTATTAGAATTGATGAGTCCATATTTATACTTTATTATTAATAAAAGTCCACAGTTTACATTAGGAAAAAAATGAAAAAAAAAAAAAAGAAACAATGAATAAAATCTATCTCTTTTAGTCAAAACTTGCCTACAGCTAGATTTTAGAATTTGGCATTATATCATCCAGGGGAAAAAAACAACTTACTTGGTAGTAAAAAAAAAAAAAAAAAGAAAGTAGTCAAATTAGATATTTCCTATTCAGTGGATTTTTAAAAATATTGTTTTAAAGAAAATTCAGTGGGTTGAATTCAACTGAGTTAATATGTTCTCAATATGAAGACACAGATTTTGTGTGTGCAGAAATTCAGACTCTAGAGTTCTAATAGTCTGCAAGATTAGATGTCTAAAATGGAATTTTACATATTTAATAATTAAGGCCCACCCTGCCTTTCTGCCCGAAACAGAATCTAGATGTTTTCAAGGAACTCTCATCTTAAGTCAGTAATTTGTTAGCCAAATTTAAATTTTAAGTTTTGCCTGCCTTTGTTAAATTTATTACTACATATTTCATTCTTTTTGATGCTATTTTAAATATAACTTTTTGTTAATTTCTTGATTGTTCAATGAGAAGGTATAAAGGCAATAAAGTTTTGTACATTGATCTTTTATACTGCAAGCTTTCTGAACTTGTTTATTAATTCTAATAAGTTTTTAGATAATTCCTTAGGATTTTCTATATATCAGATCATGTCATCTGCAAATATATTTAGTCACTACTTCCTTTCAAATAGGAATGCCTTAGAATTCATTTTCTTGCCAAATTGCTGGGTTAGAACCTTCAGCACAAAGTTGACTAGAATGGACATTCCTGTCTTATTCCTGATATTGAAGGAAAGCACTCAGTCTTTTACCATCAAGAATGATCTTAGCTCTGGGTTTTCTGTACAGGCTCTTTATCAAGAGAAGAAGTTCCCCCTCTACTCGTAGCTTGTTTTTCATTTCTATCATAAAAGCATTTTAAGTTTTGTCCATTGCTATTTTTTTTTGCATCTATTGAGAAGAATGTATTTTTTGATCTTTTATTCTATTGATATGGTACATTGCATAATATGATTTTTCGATGTTAATTAAATCCACGTTGGACATAGTGTAAAATCTTTTAAAATATTGCTTGGTTTGCTTTGCTAGTATTTTGTTGAAAGATTTTTGCATCTATATTCATAGGAGATACTGGTCTATAATTTGGTGGTTTATGTGTGTGTGCGCTTTGTTTTGTTGTTGTAGTAGTAGTTTTGTTTTGTTTTTTAGATGGAGTCTCACTCTGTCACCCAGACTTGATCTCTGCTTACTGCAACCTCTGCCGCCCCCGGTTCAAGTGTTTCTCCTGCCTCAGCTTCTCAAGTAGCTGGAATTACAGGCATGCACCAACCTGCCCAATTATTTTTTGTATTTTAGTAGAGACGAGGTTTCAAACAAACCCCTGAAAACAAGTAATCCACCCACCTCAGCCTCCCAAAGTGCTGGGATTACATTCTTTAACCAAGGCACATGGCCATGTGTGTGCTGTTTTTGAGTAGTTTTTGTTTCAGGTTAATATTGACTGAATAAAATGAATTAAGACATGTTCCTTTGTCTTCACATTTGGAAAGATTTATGAAGTGTCAGAATTAATTTTTCTTCAAATGATTCATTAAATTTACCAGGGAGGTTATCTGGGCCTGTTATTAATTCAATCTGTTTATTATATGCTTATTCAAATTTTCTGTTTTTTCTTGTCAATTTTGATACTGTATGCATTTTTATCAGTTTGCTCATTCCATTTAGTGTATTTACTTTGTTGGTATATAATTCTTCATAGTATTTTTCAACAGTCATTTAAATTTCCGTAAAGAAGGTTGTAATGTCTGAGCTTTAATTCCTGATTTAATAATTTGAGTGTTTTCTTTTTTTTTTCTTGGTCAATTTAGCTAAAGATTTGTCAATTTTGTTTAACTATCTAAACCAACTTTTGGGTTTGTTTATTTTCTCTATTATTTTCCCACACTTAATATTGCTAATTTCTGCTCCAATTTTTAATATTTCCTTTACTTTTTGCTTTAAGTTTAGCTTACTCTTCTTTTTCCAATGTCTTAAATGATAGGTTAGTTCATTTAATTTTATATCTTATCTTTTTAAAAAAATATAGATGTCTGCAGATATAAATTTTGTTCTAAGCACAATTTTAGCTGTGTCCCATAAATTTGCTATGTTATATCTTCATTTCCTTTTGAATTACTCTTTTAAAATATTTTCTAATTTTCTTTGTGATTTCATACTCAAGCAATGGGTCAGGTAGCAGTGTGTTGTTTAAGTTCTACAAATTTGTGAATTTTCCAAATGTCTTTTTGCTATTGGTTTCTAATTGAAATCTATTGTAGTCAGAGAATATTCACATCCTTTGCATGATTTCAAACTTTTAAAATTTGTATACCTTTGTTTTGTGTTTTATCATATTTTCTCTTCTGTATAATGATCCATGTGCACTTGAGAAGAATACATATTCTGCTGTTTTGAGTTAGTGCGTTCTATAAGTGTCTGTTATATCTCCTTGGCTCATAATCCTGTTCAGGTCTTCTGTTTCCTTGTTGACTTTTCCCTAGTTGTTCTATCCATTATCGAAAGTGGGGATTGAATTCTCCACCAATTATTGTTTCACTGTGTCTTCCTCCATTTTTTTCAGTTTTTATTTTATACATTTTGGAGCTGTGACACTATGTACACATCCATACATTTCTAAACAAACTCCTATCTGTTTACATTAACATTACATTATCTCTCTATAGACATCACTTAATTATGTTTCAAATTTATATCTGTAGACATGTATTATCTTACTTAATATTAGCTTACTTAATCTTCATTTCACCCATCTTCCAGAGTACATTACTCTACTTCAGAGCTCAGAAATCTAAACCTACATTTTTCAGAGTTCTTTGCAGCTACAGTTCTGTCAAAATTAAATTTTAAATATACAAAATTTGGAAGATAGAAGTACACAAAAGCAGAGCTTCTCTTATTCTTCTTACTGCCTACTTTTGCTGATAAAATCATGAAAGTATAAAGTTTTTCTGCAGCTATTTTCCATTCACTGTTCTTTAGTTTTCTGGCTATCCAAAGGTAGTTTAGGAGGTACAAACAGTTATTGGAGCTTTGATTCTATCTTCTAGTTTATAAATCTTAATGTGTAGGTGTGTTGAACCCAATAGTTTTAAAGATGATCTAGTAAACATTGTGGTTGTGTCATTGAAGCTGTGCCTGCACTCCATCCCCTGATGGCAAGGCTGCCCTAAGTGACACATGCATATGGAAGCCCTGCTGGTGTTCTTACTGGTCCTGACCTGTGGTGACTGCTGAGGGCATTTGCTACCAGCTAAGTTGATAAAGAAACTCAAATTTGTGTGAATTTCATTCACAAATGATATTGGCTGTAGGTTTGTCATATATAGCTTTTATCATTTTATGATACATTCCATCAATACCTAGTTTATTGAGAGTTTTTAGCGTGAAGTGCTGTTGAATTTTATCGAAGGCGTTGTCTGCATCTATCGAGATAATCATGTGTTTTTTGTCTTGGATCCGTTTATGTGATGGATTACATTTATGGATTTGCATATGTTGAACTAGTCTTGCATCCCCGGGATGAAGCCTACTTGGTCATAAGGGATAAGCTTCTTGATGTGCTGTTGCAATCTGTTTGCCAGTATTTTATTGAAGATTTTTGCACTGATGTTCATCATGGATATTGGCCTGAAGTTTTCTTTTATAGTTGAGTCTCTGCCTGGTTTTGGTATCAGGATGATGTTGGTCTCATAAAATGAATTAGGGAGGATTCCCTCCTTTTGTATTGTTTGATACAGTTTCAGAAGGAATGGAACCAGCTCCTCTTTGTACATCTGGTAGAATTCGGCTGTGAACCCATCTGGACCTGAACATTTTTTGGTTGGTAGGCTATTGATTGCTGGCTCTACTTCAGCCCTTGATATTGGTCTATTCAGGGTTTCAGCTTACTCCTGGTTTAGTTTTGGTAGAGTACAAACCCTTCAAAAAATCAATAAATCCAGGAGCTGGTTTTTTGAAAAGATCAACAAAATAGACAGACCACTATCTAGATTAATAAATAAGAAAAGGGAGAAGAATCAAATAGGTGCAATAAAAAGCGATAAACTGGATATCACCACTGATCCCACAGAAATACAAACTACCATCAGAGATTACTACAAACAGCTCTACTCACATATACCAGTAAACCAGGAAGAAATGGATAAATTCCTAAAAAATGTATCTTTACTCTTTGAGGTTTAGAAAGATAATGGGTGCTGCAAATTAAAGGCACTTGATCTTATAAATAAGATTGAAAAACTGATCGTACTTGAAGATGTTTGCTATTAGGATAATTTGAAATCTCCTACTTTATATTGCCCTGAAAAAAGGAGAAAATACAAAATTAAAGGTTACCAATTTCAAGATAAATTTCATTCAGTTAAAAAAAAATCTTCCAGGAAAGAATATAAACTAACAAAGTTGGATCATATTGCTTTTAGGGATCTTTATATTTAAGACACAGAATAATAACTCAAATTCTCATTAAGTGATATCAACAGCTGACATTTTATCATTTATCTTGTTTTTCTCCTTCATCTAAAAAATGTTGATGAGATTCCTGAGATTATTATTTAAGTTGCACACTAAAATTTCTATTAAAATACATTTTAAAGAAATAGAAAACTCAATATCAGTCTTAGTATATCAGATGCTACTCAAAGGAAAATAATAAATCTTACAACAAAACTTTTAAAAATATGAATCAAAGCGGTGCAATATTTGCTTGATTATTATACCACATATAATTCCTCAAAGATATGATTAATCTGCCTACTTTAGCATGAGTCAGAAAAGTGAAGAACATAGAGTTCCCTGTTAAGTAAGCATAGGCGCTATATCATCTTCTTGGTCCACTGACAATCCAAGTAGAAATATAAGCTCCAGTTCAGTTCTCATTTGAGAACTGCTTTAATATAGGTATTACTTTTACCAATTACTTTGTAGAATCTCCTGGATTCCATATTCATATTTTTCTGTTTCATTCATTTATATAACAAAAATTTATTATTTGAATAAAAATACACCACTAGAGAAAGAAAGTCTTTGTATGTGAATCAATTGGCCAGAAAACTGTCAAAGACTTTTAATACATTCAAATTACCTATGTGGAAAGGACACACTTAAAACAAGCTGTAAACATTCTACTGTAATTACATTTCTCCATATATTCCTTTATCCCACACCGATCAGTACAGATACAAAAGCAAGATTCATTCCCAATCTGATTTTTCTGATTTGTATCCTTCTACCCATAGCAGTAAAACAGATTTCCAAGATGTAGTTGTTTAACCTTTTCTTTGCCTTTTCCTATTAAAATATACTTATTATTTATGTATTTTTTCTTTTTTGCCTTTGAACACTCATTCTAAATAATTTTCTTTCAAATTTATGTTTGCCTCCTTCTTTCTTTTATATATTGAATCCAAAACATTTATTTGATATTTCTTATTCATTATATACTTTCCGGAGCTCTGGGGTATCATAATGAGAAACATGGTACACATTTGAATGTTTTTCATAGACTTCAAAATAATGAATGTAAAATAATAATATAAAAATAATATAAATATAGGATTTGGATTAAAAAGTAGGCATTCTCCTTTACCAAACTTCTCTCTGATCCTATCCCATGGACCCTTAACCAGTTTCTCAAGTTTAATGTGCACCCTTTCATTTTCTATGCACTCATACAAATATATGTTACCTTTTTAAAAAAATAGAAATTTCTACCTACGTAAAATCATGCTACTTAAATTTCTTCTTATTGTTGACATGGTGACTTAACAGTCTCTCCATTTCAGAGCATCTAGATCTCATTTAACACTGTATGAGTTTTTACCAAGGTGTCTTAATTAATTTAATAATTCTCTACAGATTAACATCTAATTTTTTACTAATGTTTTACCAATATAATCAATCCTATAATGACTGTCTTTATACATATGTGTAACTATTTTTATAAAGAAAATGCATATGTAGGTACATGTGAATTTTTCATGAAGCATATTCCAAAATTGGACCTCTGTGATTAAAATAATATCCACAACCCTTATTTCAATACATAATTCCAAAACACACTGCATAAATGTATATTGCTATCAATATTTGTGTTAAATTCCTATGGCTAATTCTCACATACCACCCTCACAATAGTCATTTTAATTTTTATGCATCTGAAATATATTTCTGTGTTAATTTGTATTCTCTGATTTCTGGTGAAGTAGAACATAATTTCATATGAATAATATAGGATATTGTTACTCCTTTTGTGAATTACTTGTCTTCGTCCAATTTTTGTCAAGTTACTTTTTGCTTATTGATATGCAGGCATTATTTATATATGATAAGTATTTAACCTTATTGTATTTACATGTGACACCTATTATTTAATGTATAATAAATATAATAAAATCCTTTACATTTCTACTACAGTAGGTGCTAATGCTACTGCAAAAAAGTATTATAAACTGAGTCGTTCAAATAACAGAAGCTTGTCTCAAAGTTCTAGAGGCTGAAGTCTGAAATCAAGGTGTTGGAAGGTTAAACTCTTTCTGATAGCTTTGAGAGAAGGATCTGTGCAGGGTATCTCTCCTTGGCTTGTAGAGGGTTGTCTTCATGTTCACATGATATTCTTTCTGTATCTTCATATTATCTTCTTTCTGTACATATCTGTGTATATCTGTATCCAAATCTCTACTTTCTACATAGACACAGGTCATATTGTATTAGAGCTCATCCCAGTGACCTTCTTTTAACTTCCATTACCTCTGTAAAGAATCTATCTTCAAATAAAATTTTATCCCAGGGTACTGAGTGTCAGGACTTCAACATACAAATTTTGGAACACAATTCAATCTATAACATTTCACCCTCTGTATCCTCTAATTTATGCCTTTCACATGCAAATATATTCCTGTCATCCCAACATCCCTGAGCGTCTTAACCAATTCCAGCATCAACTCTAAGTCCAAAATCTCATCTAAATATCATCTAAATCAGGTATGCGTATGCATGAGACTGGAGGTATGATTCACCTGGAGGAAAAATTCCCCTCTAGTTATGAACCTGTGAAACTAGACAAATTAGCTGCTTCCAAAATAAAATGCTGGGACAGGCATAGAATAAACATTCCCATTCCAAAAAAAAAAAGACATAGGAAGGAGGAAAAGGATCACAGGTCCCAAACAAGTCTGAAATCTAACAAGGCAAATTCCATTAAATTTTTAAGGCTTTATGATCTGTCTTACAGGCCCACAGTAGTGGTAACCCCACTTTCTAGGCCCACCATGTTGGCAATCCCACCCTTTCCACTCTGAGCAGAGGGCCAATCCCTCTGAACCCAAGGAGATGAACCAAGCAGAAGATGGTCCCATACACAGGGTTGTGCACTCTGAGCTGTGGTTGCAGTGGCAGCCCTGACATGCTCTGAACCACCTTCCAGGTTATTATTCTCTTTTCTTAAAGGACAATTCAAGTTAGTATTATTGGCCCATTACTTTCCTGTGGAATTCTAGAAGTCTGGAAACCTTCTTTCATTTTATCCCATGTCTGTTCATCTCAGTTTACTCTGGCAGCATTTCTGCTGGTATAAAATTCTCAGAAACCTATTGGCCTCTCATGCAATTCATGGGGTCGTCTATCAGATAAGTGGATCATTCCCAGGTCTTTCTTGGTTAACTCTTCTCTATTCCTGGCTTCTGCTGAGATGGTTGATTAGAACTGTGAGTCACATGCCTAATCTCTTCAGCAAAGGATCATCCAACCACACCCTGGATATTCTCTATAGAATGTGCTTTCTCATTTTGTATACCATGTATAAGTTGACAATTTCTCAAATCTTCAAGCTCTAGTTCCCTTTTGCTTACCAATTTCTTATTCAATTTATGTCTCTTTTCTCATATTTTACTATAAACAGTAAGGAAAACCCAGGCCACACTTTCAACACTTTGCTTAGAAATGTCTACATTCATCTACTTTCCACAAAACACTACAACACAATTCAGCCATGTTCTTTGTCCCTATAATAAGCATTGCCTTTCCTCAAGTTTCTGATAATATGTTCATTTCCATCTGAGACCTCAACAGAAGCACCTTCAGTGTTACTATGTTTACCAACAGTCTCCTCAAGACAATCTGGACTTTTTCTATAAAGTGCCTCAAAACCCTTCCAGCCTTTATCCATAATCTAATTACAAAACCACTTCCACATCTTTAGGTATTTGCTATAGGACCTACCATTTAAAAATATTATTTTTTTTTTTTGTACAGACAAGTTCTCACTATCTTTCCCAGACTGGTCTCAAATTTCTGGTCTCAGGCAATTCTCCTGACACAGCCTCCCAAAGCACTGGGGTTAAACATGAGCAACTGCACCCAGCCTCCTCCCAGTTCTTCAGTGAAAAAAGTCAACAGCTGTCACACTTGCATGTCTTTTTTTGCTAATTCAGATATTCTTCTAGGTGATGGCGATAAAGAAATGACAAAAGAAATTAAGTTCCTTCCCTCATGAGACATCATTTTTATTGGGATGAGATAGACAAATGGATAAAGAAAGAAATAAACATATAAAGTCAGCTTATGATACAGAATCTAGACAGTAGAAGTAGGGCAAGGATGAGGGGTGGAGAGGCTGCTATGTAACATACTGTAGTGTTCAGGAACAACTTTCTCTGATGAAGTGACATTTCTGCATTGACTTGAATGAGGTAATATAATATATCACAGGATATATGGGGTAAGAAAATTTCAGACAGGAAAACTGGGTGTAAAGGCCCTAAAATAGAAATATGGTTGGCTTTGTTTAATGAATAGCAGAAAGGGCAGAGTTGGTTAGAGTGCTTTGAGAGCAAGCTGTGGCATGTCTATACTATGGCATTAATTAAAATGATGGCTTTCTCATGGGATCCACAGAGAACCTCATCAGGTGCCAGTCTCAGATGTAAGTGATGTGCTTATGACTCATTTCTCTTAAGGAGTTGGTTTTTAATCAAGATAAACTCTGCTGTACTTAAAGCTTGACACCTTGAATTTTATTTTATCTGATACAATTATCATTACAGATTTTATTGTGCTTATTACATATATTTTGTATCTTTTTAAACATGTTTATATCATTTTAATTAGATTTATTCTTGCAAGTAGGATATAAGTGGATTTAGATAATATTTTAATGAAATTTTAGAGTCCCAGACTTCTTCTTTTTTAAAAAATTTGAGACAGGATCTCACTCTGTTGCCAAGGTTGGAGTGTAGTGGCATGAACCTCCCAGGCTCACTTATGTGATCCTCCTACCCTTCACCTCCCGAGTAGCAGGGACTACAGATATGTACAACCACTTAATATTTGATGTTTATAATATAATTTTGCTATATGGGATTAAATGCATAATTATTTACTTATTAAAAAGTAAGTAAAAATAATGTTTGGTTTTTTTGATGAACACAGGCATTTAAAATTTGGAGTCTTGGGCAACAGCTAAATCTAATATATGCATCTAAATCTCATTTACATTAGCAAGTAGGTGGTTATGGTAAAATGTTTTTAGCAGTTTGTTTTGAAATCTTAGGATACTCTTCAGTTAAACAGAATTAGCTAGAAAAAATTTTCCCCCTGAAAACTGCATAAATATGAAGAAATCTGACATAAAATTAGCATCCTTGATCATCTTTAATAAGCTAAATTGTGGTACATAATACATCTGTGTTTTTAAACAAATTTTTAATAGTATAAATGTTCTTTGTGAAATTTGAATTATCTTTTGCGAAATCTTGAACTACCACTAGAAACCTAAGAGCCACTTGAATCACTGGATTTAAAAGAGTCATCCATGAAAATATAGGAGTAAATACCATACAAATAATTTATAATTAGTTTGATGGGCTAAATATACTAGTTCTCTTTTGGGGGGCTTTGAAACTAATTTTTAAACCATGTAATATATTCTTTTTTAATATTAAAACATATTTTTAATTGAAAAATAACAATTGTATGTATTTATGGGGTTGCAGTGGGATGTTTTGATATATGTTTCCAATATAGAATGATTAAATCAGGCTAATTACATATCCATACATTACATACATTTTTGGGGGGAAACATTTATTTGAAGGGGAACATTTAAAATCTCCTTTTTTGGCAGTTTGAAGTATACAATGCATTATTATTTATTATAGTAACAATCTGTGCAATAGATCACTAAAGTTTATTTTTCCTGTATTACCCTTTGATCGACATCTTCTCTTCTCCCACTCCAGGCTCTCCCTCAGCCTTTGGTAATCTTCATTCTACTCTCTACTTCTTTGAGTTACATTTTTTTAAGATTCCATGTATAAGTGAGATCATGCAGAATTTGCCTTTCTGTGTCTGGTTTATTTCACTTTGCATGATGTCCTCCACATCTGTCCATCTTGATGCAAATGACAGGATTTCCCCCCATTTTAAGGCTGAATCATATTTTATTTTGCATCTATGCACCACATATGCTTTATCTATTCATCTGATGAGGAATACCTAAGTTGTTACCATATCTTTGCTATTGTGAATAACACTGCAATGAACATGAGAGTGCGGGTATTTCTTCATCAGCAAGATATTTCAAATGAGAAATACCTAGTTTGCTCACCTAATTTCCTTTAATTGAACACATTAGTTATTATTTTAAAAGATTCAAAGAGGCTTTCTAAGAAATTTAGCTTCATAACAACAACTAAGATAGCTATGTCTTGAGAGATTGAGCAATTAAATCACTTTGATAAGAGCATACAAGGTCTTTTGTATGATTAAATTTATCTAAATCTGGCTTTAAAAAAATGATAATACTCAGAAAAAACTATTTTTTTGTGACTCAAAACCATGCAAGATGTGAGAAATCAGAACTTTAAAATGATCATATTGATACCTAGGGTATTTCTTTCTTAACAACAGCTTTATCTACAGAAAATTTTATACACACATACACACACACACTCACATACACTCATACACACAAACACCACACACACACACACACACACACACACAGGCACACACACACATTTTAGTTTTCCAAACTCATTGCTATAATCTCTAACAAAATAATAACTTTTTATTTTTTTGAGGTGGAGTCTCACTTTGTTGCCCAGGCTGGAGTGCAATGGTGAGATCTCAGCTTACTGCAACCTCCACCTCCTGGATTCAAGGGATTTTCTCCCCTCAGCCTCCCAAGTAGCTGGGATTACAGGTGCCTGCCACCACGCGCAGCTAATTTTTGTAGTTTTAGTAGGGATAGAGTTTCACCATATTGGTCAGACTGGTCTTGAACTCCTGACCTCAGGTGATCCACCTGCCTTGGGCCTCCCAAAGTTCTGGGGTTACAGGCATAAGCCACTGCACCTGGCCCAAAATAAGAACATTTTAATCTCTCCATGATACACTCTGGCTGGAAATGTAGGCACCTTTAGAGTATAAAGTGATTAGCATTCAAACAATTTTGCTTTCCAACAAAAGCTCTGGACAAATTGATGGGCAAATTGAACAAACTATCAGTTCCATCTCATTATTAAAGAACAGCATTTTGGCAATTTCTCTGCCAGGCCCTTTGTTTTAATTTTTTAAAAATGGCTTATAATTTGTGATAGACGGGTCCACCAGATTTTGCAATGCTTTCATCAGGTTCCCTGTGTCTTTGAGACCAGCTGAATCTCATTTGCCTTCCATTTTGGATTATACATTTGGAGGACCACGTAAAGGCCTTGGCTATATAGGCAGTGGCAGAATGATTCCAGAACTGTTCTGACCATTGCTTCCAACTTTAATTCTATTTTTTTAGTCTTTTATTATGTTGACAAGGCCAAGCTGTGAGTTTGATTATTAATGCTTCTATAAAGTCTTGGTGTTTATGATACCATTAGAGCAAGAAAAATCAGGACTTGTATCTTAACTACACATATTATAATTTAAAGTGATTTTAAATTATCTAATAATAATGTGATGAAACTTTTAGATCAATCAAAAGATGGTACTTTTGTCACAGCAAATAAAAGGAAAAACTTTGTATATGCTACCATCATGGTTTCCTTCAATGAGAGTTGTATTATTCAAAAGTGTCCGTTATAGAAGCAGAATTAAACAAAAAAGGATTCCCTTTGGCAAACATTTAGGCAGCTAGTATTAAACTATTCTGTATTTAAAAAAAAAATCTTGCCACTCAGATACCTCCATACTTATTTTTAGTTTAATTCATTCTGTTAGGCATATGGAGAAATCATACTGATGGCCACCAGAAGTTCCCGAGAGAACTGATAAAGACTTTTTTCTACTTTTAGTGAGTAAAATTTTAGGACAAAACTGATTTTTAAAAATTATTTTGGGGGAACTATGATGACATTTTAAAGTGTCCCTTAGTAAGGTTGAACTAGATTACCCGGAATTCCCTTTCTTATGTATTTTCAATTAAGGTGAAGTACAAAGGAGATTCCCAAAAGATTTGGAAGACCTAGGGAAGGAAGTGACATTTTATAGCTGACCTATACTGTTGCTGATCTGCTGCATTGTTTCAATGGCATAAAGCAGCATCTGGATCTGCAGTTGTTTAGCCTTTTCTGGATTCATCTTCAGTTTTTTTAACCCCTGGGCCAGGTAAATGTTTAGCTCTGAGATAAAGGCTTTTGCAGATACTGTTTTAACCGAAAACAGAGGCAACGAGAAAAGACATGCATTTCAGTTTATCCTTGTGGGGTTTCTGGCATGCTTGCAATCTTCCCTTCCTGATTCCCTGCCTGTGGACTTCAGGCTCCAACATAAGATACAGAGATACAGCTTTCAAAAGACTTCTTAATCAGCCCTCATAATTGTGTCAATCAATTACCAGTATCAAGTACACATATGTATATATACAAGTATGTATATCTATATAAAATATATCTTGCTGGTTCTGCTTCTCTAGTTGAACCCTAAATGGTACAGAATTCTTCACTAAGCACTGGCCATCACTGAAAGTAATTGAATAGATTCTGTATCTTTTGTGGAAGATACTACTATTTTGTGCTCAAAGATGCAGGAATGGCTCTATCTGGAATGGAAATAGAGTGTAAGGTACTATAAGATTGTAGATGGTAAAAAGTATAGGAAATCAATATATAACATTCTAATTTTTTACATTCTATTTGTCTTTCTTATCTTGAGACAACTCAACATGCTTGCTAACAAAAGAATTGTATAGTTTAAATTTATCTTCATTTCTTTTTCTCATACCCATTAAAATTCTATTTCTGTAATTAAAATATCATAGCTTGATAGCCAATGCATTATTACCTAGTTATATAAACAAGTTACCTCAAAGAAATTAGAAAAATCATCATAATTAATAGCAATTAAGTGCTGGAAGAAAATGAACCAATGTTTTCACAGCTCTGAGGGAAAATAACTTTGAATCTAGAATTCTATACATAGCCCAACTTTTAATAGAGTACAAGAGAAAAGTGAAATTATTTTCAGTCATAGAATAATTCAGAAAGCTTTTTCCCATGCACTCTTTCTGAGAAAATAACAGTGTATTTTATGAAAACAGAGGAAATTCAAGAAAAAAGATACATGGAATCCAAGAAATAAGATAATTCAACCAAAAGAGCAAATGGAAAGAAATCTGAGGAAGATAGCTGGGCAGTAAAACTGAAAAATAAGTAGTCTACAATTAATGGGGGAGGTCTTAGGATTTCAAAAGAACATCCTTAGGAAAAAAAGTATTCTCACTGCAACAACTAATATGAGGATGGAGAACAATTTTAGAGATAACATTTATTGTTGTCCTATTTATTTTTTCTTTTCTCAAGAAACAAGAAGTCAATACAAATTTCTGTGATAAAAGTAGGGAGAGGTGGACAAGAAATTCATAATAAAAATACATAATTTTGAGTAATTAATTTTGTGCTAGAAAATGGTATCTACGGGAGACAAGTATCATACTTTTTTCTCTACCTAGAACCTTTTTAACATCTCTTCGAAGGTAGGAGAGTTTTGTCCATGGGTTTGTTATCCCTAAGGCAGAAAGTCCACAAATCATTTCTCCAGCCTCCCTTCAGTCATGTATGTAATCCAGTTTGTGCCATTCAGATGTACCATTATAAGACGTTGATTCAAAAGTAGATGATGTGAAGAAGCAAGTGCCATTTTGACATGGGGTCAAATCAGAGAAGAGGCAGAAGTGTAAACATCAAGTGCTCAGAATAAACAGATATATTTTAGGGACTGTGTCTTTGGGAGGCAGCAGTGGGTTTTCTCTGGATTCTGTCTGTGTTGTCAATGTTTCTCCTTACATTGTCCCCAGACTTGATTTTCTGTTGTGGCACAGAGTCTACAAATGCATGTATTTTTTGTTTAAACTACTTAGCCTGGGTTATGTCATTTAAAATTTAAAAATTGACTAACAGTAATTGGGACCAGCAGTGGTTAGAGAGAGTAGGATTTGAAGAAAATTAGTGTTAACAGTGATTATTTGACATTAGTAAAAATCTCACTATCATTTGGGAATGCAACTCTGGCAACCTATACCTGCAAGAGATAAAATAGTTAATTGAACTATCAAGCACACTTACCTAGAATCCAGTATAGACTTAAGGCAAGACTTCTGAGACCTTATAGTCACTATCTAAGAATAATAAGGACATAAGTCTTCTTCTCTGTATGCTGGAGAGTTCAAAGAAACAGATGGACTAGACTGATATCCCAAATCTTTGCTCAAATCATGATAAAAGAACCAAGGACTTTCTACGACTTTACTAAAAAAACCTTTCATCTATTGCTTTCACAGTGTTGAAATCACTTTAAAAATCCAATTATAATATTGACTTTGTAAATTACTCCAGGCTTTGGGGGTTCCCTGTAAATTTCTGTAAGTGGAACCCCCAAAAGGTTTATGCTGCTGAAAACTTTGAAAATTTATGTCTTAAACTATATTAATTTTAAATAAGCCACATATTTCTCTTTGAGTTCTAGGGCATAAAAAAAGTTCTCCCAGGTTCTTAGCACATTCATGGCAATGGTTATATCCTCTGCAACAAGCTATAACATCCTTTAGAGCTATGTAACAAGTAGGCCAACTAACAAGAGCTAGCAGATAAGTTCAGAGTAACTGAGACCTCCAGTCAGAAGGGGAGGCCATGCTCACTAGAAAAGTCTTTTCCATAGGCCTCCATCCAATGCCCACAAAAAAAGCAGGAGGTTGTAAATTGCCTCCTCTGTGATGCAGGTGCACAAGCAATTTTCAATTGCTCCCTGGGTTAGGCATTAAACATCGACTGCTTTTCTGGGCACGAGTCTCATATAAAATTAAAGCCTAAAGGTCTTAGAAGGGATTTGAATCCCCTAACCCCAGGACCTAGATGAAGATCCACTGCTTCGTGTCCCTGCGCAGTGATGGACACCTGTAATCCCCGCACTTTGTGAGGTCAAGGTGGGTGGATCACCTCAGGTCAGGAGCTTTCAACCAGCCCAACTAACATGGTAAAGCCCTGTCTCTACTAAATACAAAAAAAAAGATAAAGAAGAAAGGAAAAGAAAAATTAGCCGGGCTTGGTGGTGCATGCCTGTAATCCGAGCTACTTGGGAAGCTGAGATAGGAGAATTGCTTGTACCTGGGAGGCGGAGGTTGCAGTGAGCCGAAATCGCACTATTGCACGCCTGCCTGGGCAACAAGAGTGAAACCCTGTCTCAAAAAAAAAAAAGAAAAATCCACTGCTTCTAGGCAAGGGTAGAAGCAGAGGCCCTCAGCTCCAGGGGAGGAGCAGAAATCACTTGGTCCAGGCTCTTTCATGGACACCAAATAGAAATTGGCTACAGCTGGGGAAGAAGCAGGAAGCTCTCCTGTCCAAGACCCAACAAATATATAGGCAGAGTCTGACTGCCAAGTAGAGGAGGGGCAGGGATGCTTAAAAGACCATTTATCCAAGACCAAGGATCACAAGCCCTGCACAGTATTGAAGCTGAACAAGTAAAACTGAAAATAACTTTGCTACACCACCATAAGCTCAACAATCCATCAATGAAGAAAGAACAAGAAAATGTCCTGTCTGTGGCACAAACATTCAGGAACTACTGAAAGCTGAGGAAATTGGAAACACTGAGAAAAAATACTCTGGCATCTCAGGCCGTATACTAGGTACAAAATAGCAGGAGCCTAGAATTGGAGGAATTTGAAGCCACTGAAGCACAGATAGCTGTGGGACAATATTGAAGACTTTAACATAGATGGGATTAAATCCACAAATAACAAGACAAAATCAAAAGGGCAGTACAGAGGAATATTTGAAAAGGTATTGGCCAAGAATTTTCAAAATTGAAAGAAAATAGACCATGTATTCAAGAAGCTTAGAAATCTCTAATATAATAAACAAAATTTTAAAAAAATAAACCAAATCAAACATCACCTAGATAGATTATATTCAAACTTCTGACTATCATTAAAGAGAGTACCTTGAAGATATAGGCAGAATAATAGTATTACAAGATACAGAGGAACAAAAGTAAGAATTACAGCATACTTTTCATTAGAAACTATATAAGTAAAAAAAATAGAGCAATGTCTTTATGTTCTGAGGAAAAAAATTCATCCAGATTTCAATATGTACCAAATATATACTTTAATAAGGGCAAAGTAAATAATTCTTGGAAAAACAAAAGCTGAGAGAATGTAAGCATACCTGCATTCAAGAAATAAATAAATTTCTTCAGGCATAAGAAATAGTATAACAAATGGGAATCTGATCTACACAAACAATGTGAAAGCACTGGAAAGGGTAAAGGTAAAGACAAATATAAAAGGTATTTTTTTTTTACTTTTAATCACTAAAGGATAATTGACAATTTAAAACATAACGAAAACAATGTATTTGGTGGTTATACCACATCAGTGGTATATTAGTTCATTTTCACACTGCTATAAAGAATACTTCCTGAGACAGGGTAATTATAAGGAAAGAGGTTTAATTGACTCACAGTCCTGCAGGCTTAACAGGAAGTATGACTAGGTGGCCTCAGGAAACTTATAATCATGTCAGAAGAGGAAGCAGGCATCTTCCTTATGAGGCGGCAAGAGTGTCAGCAATAATGAGAAAGTGCTGTATTTAAAACCATCAGTTCTCATGAGAACTCCCTCACTATTATGAGAACAGCATGGGGAATAAATGCCCCCCCCATCCAATCATATGTGTGTGTGTGTGTGTGTGTGTGTGTGTGTGTGTGTGTGT
>NW_022436941.1:10310775-10343712 GCF_009761245.1 Sapajus apella | reverse complement strand
AGAGAGAGAGAGAGAGAAGAAGGGATTTATTAGGGGAATTGGTTCATTTGATTATAGACGCTGATAAGTCACATGGTAGGTCATATGCAAGCTTGAGAACCAGAAAAGTCAGCCAATAGTGTGACACAGTTCAAGTTCAAAGGTTTCAGAACCAAGGAAATCAATGGTGAACTCTCTAGGTCTAAAGCCAAAGGCCCAAGAACCCCAGGGGATGAGGGTTTTGCAGGGAGGAGTGCAAGTCTCAAAGGGTGGAGGATCTGGAATTCTGTTGTCCAAAGGCAGAATAAGGTTGTCCAGGTGCTGGAAGAGACAGCAAGAATTCTCCTTTCCTCTACGTTTTTGTTCCATTCTAGCAGGCTGATTAAATGATGCCTGCCCATAGTAAATGCAGATCTTCTTTACTCTGTCCACTGACTCGAATGCCAAACTCTTTTTGAAACACTTTCACAGACACCCCTAGGGCAGTTCAATATTCTAATCTAATGCCAAACCACCTGGATTATTTTTAACAGAAGAGGGCCAGGCTCATTGCCTACTGAAGCACTGAGAATACTTAGTGCCTTTCCAGCTACCTGAGTATCACTTAATCCAGTCATGTTGATACCCAAAATCAGCCATCATGGTTAGTAACAGGTAAAATGTACTTGCTAGTAGCTCCATCCATGTAATTTCTCAACAATTAATATTCTGAGCCAGACTTTAAATGTTAGATGAGTTTATCAAACAGTCCTCATTTGTCATATGAATGACTACAGTCCTTATTACTTTCTTAAACTTCTTCCTCTGAAAATATAGTCACTTGGACATCTTCAATGTAGTATGTAATTCTTGATAATTATTGATTCCAAGTTGCTCCACCCTTGAATATGGCAGTACATGGACATACAGCTCATATACCCCCAAAATCCATATATTGAAACCTAATCTCCAATAGTGATGATATTAGGAGGTGAGGCCTTTGGGAGGTGATTAATCATGAGAATGGAGCCATCATGAATGGGATAAGGGCCCTTATAAAAGAGGTGCTACAAAGCTCCCTAGTCCTTTTTGCCATGTGACAATCCAGGCAGGCCCTCATCAAACACCAAACTGCCAGGTCTTTGGAGTTTCCAGCTTCCAGAACTGTGATAAAGAAATTTCTGTCATTTATAAGCCATCCAGACTATGTTATTTTTGTAATAGCAGCTCAAACAGACTAAGGCAAATGGTGTGCTGATGAATTCAAATATCCCTGTGGCAAAAAGCACACATGTATATTAAATATCATCTTATAAAATGTAAATTGTGCCTGATGGGACTCTGAGACAGAAATGAAAAAGAAGACAATTGTCATGTCTATTATAGCAAATCAATTGACTTTCCCTGATGTACTTTTTGTCCTGTCTTTGCTATATGAGTATAGCTGAAGTAATAGGGGAACCATTATGTTTCTGCCCCACAGTCCACTCTGTCTCTAGAAATTCTGCCTTGAGTTCTGGATTGACAGGACTATTAGAAGAGTTTCAGGATTGGTACTTTCCCTTCAACTATTTTCCTAATCAGGGCAACTATCCTTTGCTGCCCTCCTGGAAATTAACATTACTTATGAGAAATCAGAATAAGATCATTAGCATGTTTCCAAGATAAGGAGCCCTCCTTATTTGCTACCATTAATACCAATGCACACATCCCTGGTTTATACTTTCTTCCTCTTTCGTTTTTTCTTTCTCCCCTCCCCTCCCCCTCCTCTCCTGATCTCTTCTCTTCCTCTCTCTCTCTCTCTCTCTGACTCTATCTCTCTCTCCTCTCTCTCTTTCATTGATTTCATCATCTAGTCTAGCCCAGTGGGTATTCTTTGAGCTATCAGGCTGAAGACCTTGACAGATACAAGGAAATTTTACCAATGTTCTATAGCAAAGTGATGCATATGCATGAAGCTATGTTTTTGTCCTTGACTGTCTCTTCTTTCTCTGTAGGTGGAAGGATTGAAACAAATGATGCATTTTTCATATAGCAAGAACATAGATTTTTTTCATTTTTATTTCTCTCTGCCAAATATACTGCATCTCTCATAAATGCTGGTGTAATTTTCTTTGGCAAGTTTAAGCTATTCCATGCACTTAGTCACATACTTTCAAATGTGTTTTTGTCATAGAAATGTAGTTCCGCTTTAGAAAGACCATCAGTCCTGTGATCAGGGCCTAAGATCAGAACCCCATTTGCCTACTCATACATCTTTCTGGATTTTTTTAGCAGCTTTATTTCCCACTTATTATTTGTCATGTATTCTACCAAAAGCTTTAAAACAGTTTTCAAAAAAATATTTTAAACCTTAGATGCTTTAGAATAGTTAATATCGTTTCCATTTTACAATTGAAATTGAGGCATGGATGGGCTAAATAAGTTGCCCAAGATCACAAAGTAAATTGTTGTGGGATGGAAAATGGTATTTTTGTCACCAAGAATGTATTTATTTAATTTCTAATAATAACCATCAATTTTTAGGGCATCTGTTTTTCAAGCTCTGTTCTACAAGCCCACTGTCTTCCTGGCTGAACATCCCTATGATTGCTCCTGAGAGAAGATGGAGCTGTAGCCATTTCCCACCAAAAAAATAAAAATCATAGCATGGAAGAGAGAAGACTATGCCAAGAGATGGGAAGAAATTCAGTTCTGATCATACTATTTGATCCTTGAATTTAGCCCTGCTTGAATCCAGATTCCACTAAAATTTTTTAATTATATGAACAAATTCCCATTACTTGCTCAAGCTAGTTTAAATCATGTTTTCTGTTACTTGTAATGATACTTTAGTGGAGCCAGACTTTAAACCCAACTCTGCATGACTTTAAAGTTGATGTAATAATCTATATATGAAAGTGCCTTTCAATGGTTATTATACTGAGGACAGAGGAAGTTCGAGGAAATCTTCACTAATATCTATTGACTTATAAGTAAAAGATACTATAATTTCCTTCTTCTATTAATAATGAGAAAATTGTCTTGTAAGAAATCAAATGTATGCAATGTGACAATTTATTGAGGAAATGCAAAAGTAGTAGCTGGCTTTCTCAAAATGATAACTTACATTATATATGAGTTTTTCATCATTAATGCCATTATAATTTTCTGTAGACATGGGGCAAATTTTACTTGAAAGTCTCCAGTTAAGAGAGATCTCAATGTTATTTATTTCTTTTTCCAAAAGCAATCCTCTGATATGTGACATTTTTCCCTGCTAGCTGGAATTATGTAACTGTTTCTTAATAGGAGTCACATATAGGGCCCCTTTGCTTTACTTCTTTTCTTTCTAGTGCCAAATCAATATATTCTAGTAATGGGACAGATGACTCTGTTCTCCTCCTCCCTCCACTAACAAGGAAATCACTTCACCTCATTTAGACTCTTCAAACCTGACCTCATATTTAAGCCATCAGAATGAATTGGAGCCAAAGGAAAAATGACTATCCTCAAAGACACAACCCTTAGCAAGGCTGATAAAAGACTTTTGCAAGTGGCACATGAAGAATTTGCTTCTCCTTGTGCTGGATGAAAACACAGTGTGTGTTAATTTTTGAATGATACTTATGCTTCCTAGCTCCAAAATGAATAAAGTTCTGTGACTGTTAAGACACTCATTCATTAATGCCCTTGGCACAGAAATAGTAGCAAATCTTGTGGCCCATGTACTGTACCCACCTTAGCCCGACTGCTGGATAGTTTCTGTATATGACTTCTCTGACATTGTGTGTGTGTGTGTGAGAGAGAGACAGAATTTCTTTTTTGTCACCCAGGCTGGAGTGCAATAGCATGATCTCGTCTCACTGTAACCTCTGCCTCCCAGGTTCAAGTGATTCTCTTGCCCCAGCTTCCCAAGTAGCCCAAATTACAGGCACCCATCACCACGCCCAACTAATTTTCATATTTTTAGTAGGATGGGGCTTCACCATGTTGGCCAGGTTGGTCCCGAACTCCTGACTCCAAGGGATCCACCCACCTCAGCCTCCCAAAGTGCTGGGATTACAGGTGTGAGCCAACACACCTGGCCCATTACTTCTCTGAAGTTAGTGCCAGCCATTTACTGAGCAATGAGTAAACATGGGAACAATTAACAATTATGTGTAAAACATGGCAGCAACATAAAGCAGATGTAGTGAGTTTGCAGAAAAAAATCCCAAGACACAGAACTGCTTGATAAAACAGGCTTAGCAACTAGCTTTGATTTCATTTAGATTCTTCATTTTTCAGGCTTCCAAATATTGCCTCATTACTGCTCTGAGTATCGGTGCTGCCTCCTGTAGGCTGGGGGATGGAAAACAATATTTTTCATATGTAAAGACTAATTTTACTGTGAGATCTCTTAATGTATCAGTTCTTGACTTAGACCTATGTGAGGTATGGAGTTGGGAGGGAGTAGAGGGAAGGTATGGAAACTTTACAGGGTTGAGTAGAGGCCAAGAGACCAAGACCTGTTTATGCAAAAGATCAATGGGCAGTTAATTGCCTTGAGACCTCTGCCTCAATTTTAACTTTGCATCCTTGCCTAGAGGGAAAAGAGTGGAGCATTCATTCATTAACCTATTTATTGAGAGTCTGTGATTATCAGTCACTCTAAGTGGTGGTAGTAAGGTGAAGGTTTAGGGAGGTAGAGTGAAAAGAACAAAATGATTTTTATCCTGAAGAAAATCATAATGAGTGGAAAATTAAAACATAATTTTTTAAGTCAATGGAATAGAAATACATTCAGGGTATTTGAAAGTTCAAAGGAGCCTCCCATCATTTCTCCCCATACTCCAACCCCATCACACACACTTTCACCCACTAAGACTTTTCCAGCTTGGATTCCTTCCTTGAAATACCATTCCTCACCTGGCTCTACTTAGTTGACCAGAAGTACTTTAAAGATTATATCTTTATATTTTGTATTTGCAGGACTTGAAATATAGTGAATATTCAAGACATCTTCGATGAATAAAATACTGTCCAATCCCTTTGTTTTATAGATTGGTTGATGAAGACATTGGGTGAAAGGACTTTGGGCCAATATTGAACATCTACAGTTTATTTAGTGCTGTTTTTTGTTCACTGGCCTATCTACTCCAACCTGTCTTTTGTCTTTACATCACATGACTGCCCAAGGTGCTCTCTGTTATAATACATAACAGTCCAAATATACATTATGACAGACAATGCAGCTGCCCACATCTGTCAGATGGCTCCTTCTGTGACAACCGAGGATAAGAATTTTTTTCCTCCAAGAATTGAAACTAAGACTTCAAGAAACTTTGACAGTTAACTGTATCACCCTCAGTGGAGGAATAAAAATCTCTTTGACATCTAAGACAAAATGGCCATTTACCATCTATCCAAAAACTCTAGTGAGGACAACCATACTTTCTGAGGCATGTTGAATAGCTAAATTTTAGAATTCTTTCTCACAATTGGCTGAAATACGACTGAAGTTTCACAGATTTATCCTTCTTCCTCATGATGAAACTAAAGATGTTTGTTAAGTGTTCTCTGTGACAAGTTGGTCTGATTGGACCTTCCATAGGATTACATATTCCCACATCCCCTCATGGCATGGATCTCATAAGGATGGATCTGAAAATCAAAAAGATCACTGTTTTTATTTAAGTACTGATGGCGCTATACAAATACATATAAATATGTGGGTTAAAAAAAGGAGGTGGATGTAGCATGGCTGTAAGAAGAGTGAATATTCTAATGACCTGTCTTGAGTGAAGCTGATGAGACTTTGAGTATTACTGTACCTGTTAAGGCTATGCATCTTACTTAGAGAGAAATTTGGAATTTGTTATTTAAAAGTAAGTTTAAATAGAGTACTAATATCTAGGAAGGTCAAGTTTGTTAATTCAACACAAATAAAAATCCAAGTCATGGTCATTCAGGACACATAAAGTCAAAGTAATTTCAAATAAAATTACTGCTTGACTGAATGCTTAAACAATTTTGGATTGCTGGAGTAAATCAAAAAATACTCATAATGTTAGCTCATTAGATTCACAGAGAGATGTGCTGATTTAATTCAAGCGTACTGCTGTTCATTTCAACTTTACCTTCTTTTCTTTGGATTATTAGATGCTTTTGTTAATCCTGTTTGACAAGCTGCATCTAGTCTTGTGAATTTAACCCTTTTGTGAATTGTCTTTGCTATTAAAAATTCTGTAACTATCAATCACTTGAATCATGTGGAGTCATGAAAAATGTCTGATCCTTGAATGCACATCTTTTCTCTCTCCATCTTTCTATGTACAGAATAAATTAGAAGCTTATCTCTGATGTTAATATTTTTGATAGTTTAAATATGTCACTTTACATATGATTTCTATGTAAAAATTATTTCTAAATATGATAAAATTAATCCCAGAGTTAATATAGGTTCAGCTGATATTTTGTCTCAGCTATTATTTTATAGCTTGGTGAACTATGGGAGATTTAGGGTGAAATCTTAATTTATTGTTGTCACATAATGTTTCCCTCTATATAGGAAAAGAGAATATTGTTAAAAATTACAAAATTACCCTAAAAAGAGGATCCCCTTTTTTCTTTAAGATATGTACAAGTTCACACTCAGAAAAGTTGAATGTTACGTATATATCTCTGGTATTTTAGGTTTTTCACTTTGGGGACTGCATGATAATTCTCAGTAAATCCATTTGAGAAAAGATCTGTTCCTCTGTTTAAGAATTGTTTAAAGACTGCAGTAAATGGTAGTGTGGTAGTAGATAAATTCTATCCCCTGCTTCACCTCTAACCACTGCACTCTTAGACCATGAACAAGTTTGAAAAATAAACTATCATGTTATATTCAATTATTAAGTCAAGTGGACATTGTAATCTACCCTCTCCCTAATGTGTCTGCCTCCAACATATGAAAACCACAATAGCTTGACCTCAAGGATTCAGACTGTTGAATTTGCCCCTACCAAGCAGAGGTGGTGGACAGCATTATGAGTAATAGTTGAAAATTGTTTATATTTTTATTTTAATAGGGAATAAAGAGAACTATAAAAATCCTTTAACTGTTTCCTCCTATCTATTAGTGTCTCAAAATTTTTGACTCATAGCAAGTAGAAAAATCACAAGATTCGCTTCAAAACAAAAATATTAAAACCTCAACTGCATGGTTTTCTATGATGTAATTCAGTTATTATAAACTCTGCTTTGTCTCATAAGAATACAGTTATTCACTAAGAATATTCAGAAGAAAGGAAAAATAAACATATAAATGTTAATATTTGTCCCATTTCAGCTTTGCGCAACGGCAGTATTGCAGCCAATGAGGTTTATCTGAGGTGCAATTATTGCTAATTGAAAACTTTTCTCAATACCCCACCATGAAGACTTAAAATACAGTAGGCATTGGCAATTTTTGACAGTCTTTACGGAGATTGAATAATTAAAAAAAAAAAGATTTGTCCCATTTCATACCTCATCTAGCATGGTTTATTTTCCAATTGCTACAAACATAGCCATTTTTTCTCTAGAACTCTTTCCCCAGGAGACTGAATTGTAGAGATAATACTGATTGGAATGATTTCCATTTTATACTTAAAGACAGCTTCTTAGGTGTTATAAGAATGGTAAAATATAGACTGTGTCTAAACAAAATACAGCAAACAAATGCAATCTTGGGGCTATCTGGGCTTAAAAAAAGGATTTTCTATTGTAATTAGCTAACCATTTCAGAAAAAAAAATAATAATGTCTGAGTTAACTCATTTAATCTGACCATCTATCATTGTCATTTTAAATATCTATATCGAGTATTTGGGCACAAGTTTTGTTTATAGGTACATGAGAAAATATAGCATATAGTTAATATATTAAACTGGCTGTCTTTATATCACAGCATCATTTATTTAATCTATTATGTCATTTAACCAAAACCAAACATTGAAAAGCAAGCATGGATATTGTAGTTTTTTTCACAGAAAAAAAAGCTTGACTATTATTTTTATGAAGTTGCAATGAATTACAATTTTCATTCACACCTCATTTCAAGAAAATGAGCAAAGGATATTTATAGACACGTTTTTGATAGATACCTCAGTGACAATGGAAGTCACTTTTAAATTATAAGGTAAAATGTGAAACTAATAGGTGAAATTTGACATGTTAAGAGTTTCATCTTCCTCAAATATAAAGATAAGAACCAATGTAGTTTGAAAATAGCACAAGTCTTTCACTATCCTATGGATAGATATTTTGGAAAACCTATTACTTTTACAAATTAAATTTAGAACTCCACTGCCTGGTTTTTTCTTTGTTTATATATTTGTATTCCATCTTATCTTAATAAAGTTTTAAGAGGAAAACATCTTTATGATTTACATTTTATTTTCCAGGGTGCTTCAGTAGGCTACATATTAGTAAATCTATCCTAAATCCACTTATTTTTCAACAAATATTAATTATTATGCAACAGGAACCATGGGAGGTAATGGAAATAGAGTAGTAAATCAAACAGACAGAGTCTTCATTCTGAAAGAATAAGAGAGATGAACATAAATGCTAGTAGAAGAATAAACTGTAAGTTGGGGTAAATGCTATGAAAGAATAAAAAGGAATGAAGAAAAATGTGTGTGGGGGGGTGGAATGAAGCTACATTACATGTGGTAACATTTCTTTGAGAAATGGATATTGAAATATTGAATTAAATAGTTAAATGGTGGTAGTTGCATAAAAACTGTAATAAAGTGAATGACAAGCAGAAGAACTCAGTGAAGAAAAATGTGGCAGGCATATAATGAACAATAAAGGTATTGTTGTATTGAGCAACCCACCAGGGAGAAAGCAAGAAGGATCAGATTCACGAAGGCACTTGAATTTTTATTCCAAGTGCAACAGAAAGGCTTTCAGCAGAGAAAGGAAAAGATCTGCTTCAAATTTTAAGATGATGTGTAAGGAAGGCGGCAAGGGTGCAAGCAGGGAGATTGCTTGAGAGGCTGCTGCAGAAGTTCATATGAGGATTGACATGATAGACAAATGTGATAGCTTTAGACAAGGAAGCAAGAGAAATTCATAATATATTTAGAGGAAAATTGACTGAAACTTGAATCATTGAAACTTTCTAACAAATTGGATGTCACGGTGAGCAGGAGGCAAGAACAAACCGGAAGAAAAAAAAAGCTTCTAGGTTTCTGCCTTTAGAAATTTGGTATATGATAGAACATTTACTGATATGTGGAAAATTGGTAATTTAGTAAAAATAAAAGGTTCTGTTCTGCATTTTGAGTTTGACATTTTTGAGGCATCCAATTATGGATATTAAGAGTTGAATTGGAATTTAGAACCCAGAGGAAAGATTTGGGCTATAAATATATATTTTTTATATTATCAATACATGGGTTTTATTTGGGATAATCCTTTTTTTCTACTGATAATATGATCATATGTTCAGGATTAAGTACAGCCCCAGCTACAATTCAAATCATTGTAATTAGTGGAAAAGAATATTTAGGGGCTCATAGGTTTCTTGATATTTTCTCAATAAAACTAGATTATATCCTTTGTAGAGACATGAAAGGATCTGGAGACCATTATCCTTAGCAGACTAACACAGAAACAGAAAACCAAACATGGCATGTTCTCACTTTTAAGTGGGAACTAAATGAAGTGAACAGATGGACACATAGACAGGAACACCACGGAATGGGGCCTATTACAAGGTAGAAGGTAGGAGAATGGAAAGGATCCGGAAAAATAACTAATGGATACTAGGCTTAATATCTGGGTGGTAAATTAATCTATATAACAAACCCCCATGACACACATATACCTGTGTAACAAACCTGCACATCCTACACATGTACCCATGAACTTAAAATGAAAGTTAAAAGAAAAAACTATATCTGTGGTTACTTAGCATTTTCACAAGAACAAATTTATAGAGTTATACAGAATGATACAAGACACAGTTTTTCACAAAATAGTATAAGACACACAATAATGAAATTTTTCCTTTTGCTATGAATAGTCAAATCATGCTATCAAGTATGAAGTCTCCATGGATTAGCCTAGAATACAAACTTTCATTAAACCAATTGCATTTATTTCTATTAGCACTCATCCTTTTGAATTCTGACTGCTTGAATTCAACAATTGATCAGAACTTTCTAAAATTATAAATTTTATCTTCTTACCAATTTCCTCTTGTCCTTAGATAACAATTTAATGAATGGAATATCATGTCAATGAAAATACCACTTGTTCCAGGAGGTACATATAAAATAGCAATTTCACAATGGCAAGAATATTACACAATAAATTCATCTGAGTAACCAACTGAATAGTTGATTAGAATCCCAGATTTTGTTTAAATAGATAATATGTTATCATTACTTAGTTTAAAAAGGTTTACTAACTTCCATCATGTGATAATTTATTTTATGCACTGGAGAAGTCATTAGGGAAACAAAAAGTAAAGAAATAATTTATCAGCATTCAAGGGTTCAAATGGGAAATTGAAAGGTAGCAAAAAACCCATGTAATATCATATGATAAGGACAATAATAGTAACATGTGTAAGTAATAGTAACATGTAAACATAGTAACATGTAATAACACATTAGAAAAGTTAGTGGCATGCCTACCTAAGTAGCTTTGAAAGATAAGTCAGAATTCACAAGAAGAGTAGGGAGAATATCACATGGAGAAAACAGTGTGAGCAAAAATGCAGATGTGGCCACAGGAGGAAAGCTGGTCCCTGGGCCTCCTACCTTCTCTTCCCAAACTCCATTCTCTCACACTTCTCTTCTTTGGCCACTCCTATGAGCTCGGTATGATCACATTGAACATGTAATCTAAATTCATGAAGGTGAAACTGGGAAGAGGCTGGTATAGTACATGGATGAGGGTTGGCATCATTTAGTGAAAGAACTGAAGGATTTCTGGTGCCAGGAACATGGTTTAGAAGAGGGAGACACACATTATCCCAGTGAACTTGTCTCTTGCCCTGACTGAAGGGTGGTACTGGCTGCAGTCACCTACATTTTCTCTGCTTCTGAGATATATTAGTGTAAATGCACACTCTCAATCCTTAAGATATTTTTCCAAGTGCTAATATTGATAACAGTATTCTCCGTAATAGAATGATCAATGATGGTTGCCTAAGACAATGAAGAATAAATAAAATTATTTAAAATAAGTGAAGAGAATGTAGCCTTTTCAGCAGTTTATATTCATTTTAAAAATTATGCTTCATTTCCTCTTGTAACTTAATAAAACTAAATGTAACAGGATGTTTTTTTCTTAATTTTTAACAAGAATGCAACACTTTTCTCTGAAAGTTTTGATAGTTGATATTGTCTGTCATCTTCCTTGTGGGAAAACAGTTCAATTAACTTATGTATTAAAAAGTAATTTGCTACAAGAGAAGAACACTCGTCTTTATTCTATCTCATTTTCATAATCCTTTGAAACACCCTAAACATAATGGAAAACAAATAAATATGCCAGACAATTTATAGAGTTACATAGCAGTCCATCCTCTTTGCTCACATGTATTTATTTTGCCATTTCTGCTTGAATGTTTTATCCTCTGATGAATGCAGTATTTTCTAATTATTTTGAAGAAAGCCTAACAGAGATAGGATTAATCCATTAAACACGGTCTTGTTCCTGCAACTTTGTTACCTATTTTAGAAATTTAAGTCTTGTTATCACTTCAGTTGATAAACATGTTAATAAGAAATTTGACTGAGAAAAATAAAAGCATAAGAAAGAGATATTCCCTTGACACAATAGAGTCCTCTACAAATGATTTCTTATAACTTTTCTTGGGTGAAAATTCTAACAAGTCTTCACAGATTAAATTTCATGGTCCCCTAATAAACAATCCTATCTTTACTTTGATACAACTAATCACAGAAGCCTAGCCAATGTATTATCTATAAGGATTTTTGTCCTCAGTTGACATTTACTTTTCAGATTGTAAACCAAAAATAAAATTCTAAGCTATTCAACTAACTGAATGGAACCCACCTCTTGGCCAACAAGATCCCCCAGTCTCCACAAAAAAGAAAAACGTTCAGACCCTGACAGGAAGTGGGAGTTGAACCGGCCTCATTATACCCTCCTCCCTTTGTTGCTTCCCTTTTATCTTAACTACTAATGTGAAGGTCCAGAACTCCTGACAATAATACAGCTGCACTAGGTTGCCATTCTTTAAAAGAAAGCTGTTACTTGAGTTCAACAATTGATCAGAACTTTCTGAAATTATAAATTTTATCTTACTTCTTACCATTTTTCTCTTGTACTTAGAGGCAACAGGGTTTACATTTCATTAAGTTTATTCCCACATCCTTGGTGAGATTTGCCCATGATTTCAGACTTTTCCTGGAGAAATAAACCCTATTCCCAATTCAAAATGTGATGGATTTTGAGAATTTTGGATCGGGAAAGACTTATAAATGAATTCTATTTTATTTCATGGGCATGTAGCACAGGATAAAGTGGCAAGAATCTTCAACTGCTATATATTTGCCATGATTGTGAGAGCTAAAGAAGGAAAGTTTAATGTTTCTCAAAGAGCAAAGACAAACATATTTCAGAAGTCTGAGGATCAGCATCACTTAAAGAACAAGCTGAGGAGGCCGGGCGCGGTGGCTCACGCCTGTAATCCCAGCACTTTGGGAGGCCAAGGCGGGTGGATCACCAGGTCAAGAGATCGAGACTGTCCTGGTCAACATGGTGAAACCCCGTCTCTACTAAAAATACGAAAAAAAAATTAGCTGGGCATGGTGGCGCGTGTCTGTAATCCCAGCTACTGAGGAGGCTGAGGCAGGAGAATTGCCTGAACCCGGGAGGCGGAGGTTGCGGTGAGCCGAGATCGCCCCATAGCACTCCAGCCTGGGTAACAAGAGCGAAACTCCGTCTCAAAAAAAAAAAAAAAAAAAAAAAAAAAGAACAAGCTGAGGAACAGGGGATCCCTAACAGAGTCAAGAGACTGAAGGAGGATAGGTTTATGGGAAGGAAGAAGTGATGAATAGTGTGAAATGTCATCTAGTGGTCAAGCAAGATGATCTGAAACATTTTTCTTTGTGTTTATGAATATGAGAATTTGGATGACTTTATAGAGAAATTTAAATAGAATGATAAATAGGAAATATAGAACGTCTAAGAAACTCAAATAAGAGAACTTTTAGAAGAAAAAATGCGTGTAAAGAGAGATATTTGTTATATAAACTTGAAAGAGCTCTCTGAGAGGATTAGCCACATCATCTTTGTGTGTGTATTGATTGGGGTGGTTTTCTGCTAAAAAACTGAAAATCTGCTAGACAAATTCGAAAAGAGCTGTGCCACTACATCATGTCTTTTTAAACATGTACTCTACTACTTTAAATTTTTTATAAAAAATTTAAGTAATTTGGCTTGGCACGGTGGCTCAAGCCTGTAATCCCAGCACTTTGGGAGGCCGAGGTGGGCAAATCACAAGGTCAAAAGATTGAGACCATCCTGGCCAACATGGTGAAACCCCGTCTCTACTAAAAATACAAAAATTAACTGGACATGGTGGTGTGCGCCTGTAGTCTCATCTACTCGGGAGGCTGAGGCAGGAGAATTACTTGAACCTGGGAGGCAGAGGTTGCAGTGAGCTGAAATTGTGCCACTGCACTCCAGCCTGGAGCCTGGCGACAGAGACTCTGTCTCAAAAAAAAAAAAGTAATTTTTACAGAAGTTTTACTTGATTTTACATAATTTAAAAATGGTATAAACAGGCCATGATATTTTTATCCTATTTTAATGGGTTTATTATTTAACAAGTTCCTTACACCAACACCTTTATCTAATTTAATGAAATATTTAATAAATTTTCAGCTTAATATATAACTGATTCAATGTATCTAATTATTTGTTTGTTTATGATGATATTAATAAAGCAAAAATCCTAAATAATAATAAAAATGTGTTTCTATCTAGCCATACTTTTTATGTGTACTGTACTTAGAGTTGCAGACAGTGGCAGTTCATAAACTCATTTCAGTGTACCAGTTTTTCTAAACACTGATGAATAATATAATTTTTCCCCTGCTCCCAACTCCAAAAGCTTCCTACTATTTAATTCTATTCATGTGTTATAATCCACACTTATTCCCTCTAATTCTGTTACTTTTGCCTTAAGTTGTAAAAGTGAGAACAACATAATTCTAAAACATAACCTAGACCTTAAGTGCTGAAGAGTTTCTTGGCTTCCATTATATGCCTTACCCATACATCCATATATTAAATTATTTCATAAAGTTAAGGTCTGTACATTCTCGCATAAACATCATTGATGCACAAGGTCTGGAAAGAGAATAGGAGGGGAAACAACTAAGGTAATCTGTGAATTCATTCAATCTGTTTATGGCTGAGCCCACTGAACTTTATTGAGGAAAAGTCATGCACCTTGTAACTAAAGGCTAATCTCCAGAACGAAGAGCCCCAAGTGGTCTCATAGCAAGACTCATCCCTTATCCTCTAAATATATAGATGTTTGCACTGAAGAACATGGGTGAGGAAGTATAATAATTGATGATTTTGAGAAAAATGCACTCTTTTCATGGAAAATTTTCAACATATTGTGATCTAGAAGCAAGTAGAGCAGACAAAGAATTGGATATGTGTTGAGTGAGTACTAGACAGAGATGTATGGACCAAATAGAATGCCAAGTATTTACATTTGGACAGTATTGCACCACAAATAAATATATGCAAGATAAGTTACTATGCAAAATTAAAGATGACAGTGTCCTCAAACACCCAGATTTTAGGTTAAAGGTCAGTGTTATCTCCCATTTTCCAGAGTCATATAGTGCATTCATCAAACGTTATTGATTCTTGGGTGATTAGCCCAGTCATGGAATTTTTCAAGGATGCTTTACATTAAATTTCTATATGATTTAGGTCACAAGTTTGTTCCTATTACTTCCTTACATTTTATATGCAATATAAACAATATTACCTGTTGCTTAATTGTTACTGATGTTTGTCATTATTTCATCTAACATAAATATTTATACAAGTGAAACAAGAAGCTCTGTAATATGGGAACTGAATGAAGCCACTACATGGAGAATGATATGCATTCCTCAGAAACCATGTGTAGTCAGAATTTCCATGTTCCTACAACTTAAATTTGACTCTGACGACATACTGAAATCCATAATCTTATTGCCACTTCTTTTTTTCCCTTAATTTAAGAAATTGGCATAAAACACAACTCTATTGCTAAAGAAATTTGAGTTTTCTAAAATCCTAGTATAAATAAGATTTTAAAATAAAGCAAAACGAAGAATAATGTATATGGCTTTGGACTTCTATAGGCCTGGATTTCCTGAGAGACTTTATAATCTGTCTCCAAAATCTGGGCTCTGCTACCTATTATAGGCTGAAATCTATATAAATAGTGTATACAGACTACTTCTTATTGTTATATCTCCATTTAATAGCCATAAATTATTTTGGAAGCTCAAAGTGTCGAGATTTGAGAGAGCTTAACTGTTCACTGAGAGTAATGACAAGATACAATGCTTAGAAAATTGTGTTTGTGTGTGTGTGTGTGTGTGTGTGTGTGTGTGTGTATTCTTCACATACATCATAAGAAAATGAATATTTAAGTGGCACTATCATTAATGTTCTAATTCCAACAGATTTCTGGACTTTCAGTATGACCTTTTAGCTTTTGTTCTCTTTAAAGAAAATTCATAGTACAAGACCTGTGGAAAATTTAATTCATTCTCAAATACTCAATTTCCTTATAGTTTCCTGTACTTGTCATTCTCCTGAACACAGACAGTATACTAAGTATAAACAAGGTGATTTCTAAACTTGAAGTAAAGGGAATGATGAGATACTCTTTCACACTGATATGGGTAGAAATCACCCAGCTCTCAGGATGCTTGAGGAATAGACCACTGGTAGCTGATAAGAACACTGAAGAACTAGGAATTTATCAGATCTTATTTTCACTGCAGATTCTAGTATAACTCCTCATGATTAAAAATACCTATTGTTATCAATTCCTCAAAATTTTTATCTTTATATTTCTAATCTCTGTATATCTGAAATACTTGTTTTAAATGAGAAAAATAATTTTCTTTAAATCTAATCACTCATGTAAAAAGTAGTTTTTCTTGTCTTAGTGATACTCGTTGATTTTCTAGATGCTCCCTAACTTGCTCAGTAGGCATATGGGTCATTCAACAGATACACTCGACTGGCTTTATTTGAAAGGATCTATAAAAGGCACGCACTGCTCAGTGAAGTGCTCTCTGCATCCAACCTCAAAGTAACATTCCAAAAGAATTAAACCGCTGCAGAGCATCTATGCTGCCTAGCTACAAAAAAAAAAAAAAAAAAAAAAAAGAGAGAGAGAGAGAGAGAAAGGGTCAGGAACTAGGATTTCTATGCTTAAAAGAAACATATTAAGTTGTAGTTTAGGCAAATGTTTTATCCTGTTTTAGTTTTGTAGCTATACCTCTAGGCTATATTTTTACTAGATTTTAGTTTGTTATTTAGTGGCTGTGTTCCTAGAAAGCTAATAATATGTTGAACACAGTTCAAATTTATTATGTACAGCTCCAAAATTCATACTGAAAATTTTGGCCTTTTAAATAATATGATTTACAAATAAGCTTACTCATTGTGTTATGCCAAATGTTGTTATGATTTATGTGTGCTTGTTGATACAATCATCAAAGATAATTCAAAACACAGCAATCTTTGTTATTTTTCAGGGAGTAACTTCTCCAGCATATTCCTTAAATTGTATAATATTGAAGGAAGAAAAATGGATCATAAAATTTTCCTGATAAGCGATTTTTACTTTAAAAAATGTGATTAAAAAAAAACCACTGGTGTTATTTGAAGTAAAAGTAAATAGTGAAAATACAATACTATTTTTATTGTAGTGAGGGCTTTTTTTTTGTTTATTTTCAAAATGTTTTCTCATAATGACTCTTTCAGGATATTTTAAGCTATTCTATATAAAAGTACAAATTTCTTTCAGGATATTTTAAGCTATTCTATATAAAAGTACAAATTTCTAGGATATAGTACCAGCTTGTTACTAATACAGGTTGAATTGTCATCTAAATATACACATATATGCAACATTATTAGAGTCCTACAAATTCAGTTTAGATATATTTATCTAAAAGGTATCAAAGGGATCTTCACTAATCAAATCACAAAGAGGTTGTAAATTCAAACACAGAAGAAATAGAATATTTCTACTACCTCTTGGAGAGATGTGGGCTTCAGGAATGAAAAACTTAACAGTAGCATCCTTTAAACTGGGGATCTTGACAAGAACTAGAAAACCTAGTAACAAAATCTAGTAAATAAAAATCTATCTAAATAATTATTTTATAAATGTCTTTTAAAATATAATATAAAGATAATAATGGTAAAACACAATACTTACCTGTGTGTAAAATCCCAGATTTTAAAAATCAAAATGTAGAGTGAAATGAGTGGGTGAGACTAAGTAAAATCATGCTTGATTCTTCCTTTTATTTAAATAAAATATAAATGGATAAGTTATTCTTTATGATGTTAACTGGTAAAATCTATTTTTCTTAAAAAAAAAAAAAAGCCAACAACTAAGCATAAAGAGACAAGAGTGTTTTCTGAATAATTAGAGGAATAAAACCAAAAATAGTTTATAGAGGAAAAAGTCAAAACAGAGTAAAAATCAACAACTAAAAATCAGAAGGAATCTAGAAAATGTCCACTTTAATCATAAAATAAATGTTTAAATACATAAATATAAAAATGTAGACTATACACATATAAATATGTGGATAAAAACACATACAAAACTTAGCTTTGATTTAAGAATAAAATCATGGTAGATTTTCTTGGGGAAAATGCAGTTAAAAAGTTAAACCTCAAAAATATATAGAAAAAGGCAAAATTTGAGAGCTTTGTAAATATACTTTTTCAAGGATAATTTTATTAATTTATGGCTTTAGTTTGAAAATTGTTAATGCAAAAATTAGGAGAGGTCTTTGGTAAAAACATTGAAATTTTTTTCATTATGAGTGCTATACTACAAAATGTAGTGTCAGAGACCATAGGGTCAAGCTTTTGTAGGTACAACAAAAACAATTTGTTTAAAACTGCACAACTAAATGGAAACTGAACAATCTGCTCCTGAATGACTATTGGGTAAATAACAAAATTAAGGCAGAAATAAATAGGTTATTTGAAACCAATGAGAACAAAGACACAATGTACCAGAATCTCTGGGACACAGCTAAAGCAGTGTTTACAGGGAAATTCATAGCACTAAATGCCCACATAAGAAAGAGGAAAAGGTCTAAAATCAATAATCTAACATCACAAATAAAAGAAGTATAGAAGCAAGAGCAAACAATTTCAAAAGCTAACAGAAGACAAGAAATAACAAAGATCAGAGCAGAACTGAAGGAGATAGAGACACGAAAAATCGTTCAAAAAAATCAATGCATCCTGGAGCTGGTTTTTTGAAAACATTAACAAAATAGATGAACTGCCAACTAGACAAATACAGAAGAAAAGAGAGAAGAATCTAATAAAAATAATAAAAAATGATAAAGGGGATATCACCACTGATCCCACAGAAATACAAACTACCATCAGAGAATACTATAAACACTTCTATGAAAGCAAACTAGAAAATCTAGAAGAAATGGACAAATTCCTGGACACACACACCCTCCAAAGACTAAACCAGGAAGAAGTCACATCCCTGAATAGACCAATAACAAGATCTGAAATTGAAGCAGCAATTAATAGCCTGCCAACCAAAAAAAGCCCAAGACCAGATGGATTCACAGCTGAATTCTGCCAGAAGTAAAAAGAGAAACTGATACCATTCTTCCTGAAACTATTCCAAACAATAGAAAAAGAGGGACTCCTCCCTAATTCATTTTATGAGGCTAGAATCATCCTGATATCAAAACCTGGCAGACAGACAACAACAGAAAAATTTCAGGCCAATATCCCTGATGAACATCAATGCAAAAATCCTCAATAAAATACTGGCAAACAGAATCCAGCAGCACATCAAAAAGCTTATCCACCATGATGAAGACAGCTTCATCCCTGGGATACAAGGCTGGTTCAACAAGGCTGGTTCAAAACTCTGAATTGAAGAGGGTGATAAACATAACTGGAAATGAAGAACATAAGGTCAGAGTTCAAAACTATCATAGTACAGTAGAAAAAACACCAGTCTACAAGTTAGGAGAATTTAGGGAGATTCTCTTAGAAGAATTTTGGTACAATTAAGCATAGGACAAATCCTTTTACCTCTTGACTTTCTCAGATCTCATATTCCAAAATTGCACAGTACCATGTAGCTCCAAGGTATTGAACTTAGTCAAAAGTTAAAGTTTTCCAGTGCACATCACCATAAGAAAACTGTATACACTTTTGAAGGTATTCTGTTATGTAGTAATAAATACAGCTTAAGAAAGTGCTATAATCATTAATTTGCAGGGAATTTATAGTTAAAATACCTATTTGTTAATGTATGTTTGAAAACACATTATAATAACAATATTGATTGGACTTGTGGTTCACTGTTATTTTGTAAAAATAATAAAGAATTAAATATAATAAAAAGTTATTACATATAATAAAGGCTAACAGGAAAAGAGATTTTACAATTGATAATAAATAAACTATTGCAGAAAGCACAAGTTGGCAAACTATGGCCCAAAACCCAAATCAAGACTACTTCCTGTTTTTGAAATAAAGTTTTATGTGAACATAAACACATTCATTATATATTATCTATGGTTGATTTCACCCTGCAGAGATACAATCGGGTAGTTGCCACAGAGAATATATGGCCCACAATGCTTAAAATATTTACTATCTAGCCTTTTATTGAAAAAGTTTGTCAACATCTGATAGAGGAATTTCAAGATAAAAAATGCTAACTAATGCCATACTAAAGATACAACCCAAATTAACTAAATTTTATTTTGGAAAGAGTTTTTGGACTTCATAAAAACTAAGTAAATAAACCTTTTATGATGTAAAGGACAGAAGAATCTTAATATAGTTTTAAATATCACAAATTTGAATCCCTAGAAGCTGGTTTTTTGAAAAGATCAACAAAACAGATAGACTGCTGGCCAGACTAATGAAGAAAAGAGAGAAGAATCTAATAGATGCAATAAAAAATGATAAAGGCGATATCACCAAAGATCCCATAGAAATACAAGCTACCACCAGAGAATACTATAGACACCTGTATGCAAATAAAACAGAAAATCTAGAAGAAATGGATAAATTCCTGGACACTTACACCTTACCAAGACTAAACCAGGAAAATGCTGAATCCCTGAATAGACAAATAACAAGATCTGAAACTGAGGCACCAATTAATAGCCTACCAAACAAAAAAAAAGTCCAGGACAAGACGGAATCACAACTGAATTCTACCAGAGGTACAAAAAGGAGCTGGTACCATTCCTTCTGAAACTATTCCAAAGAATGCAAAAAGAGGGAATCCTCCCTAACTCATTTTATGAGGCCAACATCATCCTGATACCAAAACCTGGCAGAGGCACAACAGAAAAAGAAAATGTCGGGCCAATATTCCTGATGAAAATCAACGCAAAAATCCTCAATAAAATACTGGCAAACCGAATCCAACAGCACATCAAAAAGCTTATCCATCATGATCAAGTTGGTTTCATCCATGGGATGCAAAGCTGGTTCACATATGCAAATAAATAAAGATAATGCATCACATAAACAGACCCAAAGACAAAAACAACATGATTTTCTCAATAGTTGCAGAGAAGGCCTTCGATACAATTCGACACCCCTTCGTGCTACAACCCCCCAATAAACTAGTTATTGATGAAACATATCTCAAAATAATGAGAGCTATTTATGACAAACCCACAGCCAATATTATACTGAATAGGCAAAAGCTAAAAGCATTCACTTTGAAAACCAGCACAAGAAAAGGGTGCTCTCTCTCACCATTCCTATTCAACATAGTATTGGAAGTTCTGCCCAGAGCAATCAGGCAAGAGAAAGAAATAAAGCTCAGATAGATAAAGAGGAAGTCAAATGTCTCTATGTGAAGACAACATGACTATATTTAGAAGACTCCATTGTATCAGCCCAAAATCTCCTTAAGCTGATAAACAACTTCAGCAAAGTCTCAGGATACAAAATCAATGTGCAAAACACAAGCATTCCTATACAGGAATAACAGAGAGACAGAGGGCCAAATCATGAGGGAACTCCCATTCACAATTGCTACGAAGAGAAGTAAATACCTAGGAATACAACTTACAAGGGATGTGAAGGACCTGTTCAAGGAGAACTACAAACTGCTGTTGAAGGAAATAAGAGAGAACACAAACAATTGGAAAAACATTCCATCCTCATGGTTAGGAATAATCAATATCGTGAAAATGGCAATACTGCCCAAAGTAATCTATAGATTCAATTCTATCCCCATTGAACTACCATTGACTTTCTTCACCAAATTGAAAAAAAAAAAAAAACACACTTTTAATTTCATATGGAACCAAAAAGGAACCCATCAGCCAAGACAGTTTTAAGCAAAAAAAACAAAGCTGGAGACATTATGCTACCTGATTTCAAACTATACTACAAGGCTACAGTAATCAAAACAGCAAGGTACTGGTGCCAAAACAGATATATAAACCAATGGAACAGAACAGAGGTCTCAGAAATAATGCAACATACCTACAACTATCTGATCTTTGACAAACCTGACAAAAACAAGCAATAAGGAAAGGATTCCCTATTTAATAAATGGTATTCGGAAAACTGCCTAGCCATATGCAGAAAGCTCAAACTGGATCAGTTCCTTACACCTTATGCAAAAATTAACTCAAGATGAATTAAAGATTTAAACATAAGACCTAAAGCCATGAAAACCCTGGAAGAAAACCTAGGCAGTACCAATCAGAATATAGGCATAGGCAAAGACTTAATGACTAAACACCAAAAGCAATGGCAACAAAAGCCAAAATAGACAAATGGGATCTAAGAGCTTCTGCACAGCAAAATAAACTAACATTAGAGTGAACTGGCTACCTACAGGATAGGAAAAAATTTTTGCAGTCTGCCCATCTGACAAAGGGCTAATATGCAGAATCTATAATGAACTTAAACAAATTTACAGGAAAAAAAATACCCCATCAAAAAGTAGGCAAACGATATAAACAGACAATTCTCAAAAGCAGACATTTATGCAGCCAAGAAACGTATGAAAAATGCTCATCATCCCTGATCATCAGAGAAATGCAAATCGAAACCACACTGAGTTACCATCTTGCACCAGTTAGAATGGTGATCATTAAACAGTCAGGAGACAACAGATGCTGGAGAGGATGTGAAGAAATAGGAATGCTTTTACGCTGTTAGTGGGAGTGTAAATTGTTTCAGCCATTGTAGAATACAGTGTGGAGATTCCTCAAGGATCTAGAACTAGAAACACCATTGACTCGGCAATCTCATTACTGGGTATATAACCAAAGAGTTATAAATCGTTCTATTATAAAGACACATGAACACATATGTTTATTGTGGCACTGGTCACAATAGCAAAGACTTGGAACCAACCCAAATGTCCATCAATGATAGACTGGATAAAGAAAATGTGGCACATATATACCCTGGAATACCATGCAGTTATAAAAAGGATGAGTTCACGTCCTTTACAGGGACATGGATAAGGTTGGAAACCATCATTCTCAGCAAACTAACAGAAGAACAGAAAACCAAACGCTGTATGTTCTCACTCATAAGTGGGACTTGAACAATGAGAACACATGGACACAAAGAGGGGAACATCACACACTGGGGACTGTTGGCGGGTGGGGGGTAGTGGAGGGGACAGCATTAGGAGAAATACCTAATGTAAAAGACAGGGTGATGGATGCAGCCAACCACCATGGCATGTGTTTATCTGTGCAACAAACCTGCATGTTTTGCACATGTACCCCGGAACTTAAAGTACAATTTTAAAAAGTTTTTTAAATATAATTCACTGTACTCCACATTTAGAACAAAAGGTTATATCTTACTCTAATTAAAAGTCAGAATATTTTACATCATTAATGGTATTCATAATTTAATACACATGGGACGCGTTTGGTGCACTTCTGAAATGTGCCATAACCATTGATTGAAACAAAAGTGTATTCTTTGATTTACAAAGTCTTCACTGGTATTTCTTCTTCCATATAAAAGCCTTTCACTCAGACAGAGCCCTAGTATTTTCAGTGACTAGCCTGGCAAGCAGTATGTGCTCTGTAAGTTAAATAAATAAATTTCTTCTGGAAAAAATATTTGTAAACTTTGTCTTTTGTTACCTATTGGATTATGAAAGGAAGATTTTGGTTGTTCATTTTTCTGTAGACATTTGCAGGTAAATAAAAACAGGCCATGGAAATGATATTAATCATAAGCACACAATTTCCAGAATTGCCTTTCACTTGAAGATAATGAAACAGTCATGGCTGGTTAGATTCTGATTTACTTTAAGTTTCTATAGCTGATATTTCCACTTAAATAGATTTGTAAGTCTCTTCCTTAGATACTGAATTTATCCAGAAACAGTCTTTCTTTCCATGACTTTAAATGAATATTGATTTTTCTTTTAGCTTTAAAAGCCATCAATTGAGTTTTAAAACGTATCAGTAATTATTATGAGAATTAAATAGTGCAAGCAAAATTACCCACTATAATTAATCTACTTGAGCCACTAATGATCACAATTTTTTTAACATAAAATTTTATTCCTTTCTATAATTGGTCCAGTGGCATTTCAGTAGGAAGAAGTACAATAAGAAGAGTGCAGCTATCTCCATCCATATAGAGCTGATTATAATATAGAATTCCTATAACTGGTCATTTCCTTTCAGAAGCTTATTAATATGGTTTGGCTCTGTCCTCACCCAAATGTCATCTTAAATTATGTCTCCAATAATTCCCATGCATCATGGGTGGGACCCAGAGGGAGGCAACTGAATCATGGGGGTGGGTGTTTCCCATGCTGTTTTTGTGACAGTGAATAAGTCACATAAGATCTGATGGTTTTATAAAAGGGAGTTCCACTGAACAAGCTCTCTTTGCACGCCTCTATGTAAGATGTGACTTTGCTCCTCCTTTGCCTTCCATCATAATTTGAGTTCTCCTCAGTCATGTGGAACTGTGAGTCAATTAAACCTCTTTCCTTTATAAATTACCCAGTCTTGGGTATGTCTTTATTAGCAGAATGAGAACAAACTAATACAGTAAATTCGTACCAGTAGAGTAGGGTGCTGCTGTGAAGATACCCCAAAATAGGGAAGTGACTTTGGAACTGGGTAACAGACAGAAGCTGGAGCACTTTGGAGGGCTCAGAAGAAGACAGGAAGATGTGGACAAGTTTGGAACTTCCTGGAGACTTGTTGAATGGCTTTCACCTAAGACATTTCACCAGTGGCTTATCACTATGCTTACAGTGATATATACAATAAAATCCAAGCTGAGGCTGTCTCAGATGGAGATGAGGAACAGGAGTAAAGATTACTCTTGCTATGCAAAGTGACTGTCAGCATTTTGCCCCCACCCTAGAGATCTGTGAACTTTAAACCTGAAAGCAATGATTTAGGGTATCTGGTAGAAGAAATTTCTAAAAAGCAAAGCAATCAAGAGGTGACAGAGCATAAAAGCTAGGAATATTTGCAGCATGATGTGGCAATAGAAAAGACAAACCTATTTTCTGGGGAGAAATTCAAGCCAGCTGCAGAAATTTGCATAAGTAAGGAGAAGCTGAATGTTAATCACAAAGACAATGGGGAAAATATCTCCAGGGCATCTCAAAGACCTTAACAGCAGCGCCTCCCATCACAGGCCTGGAGGTCTAAGAGGCAAATTGTTTTCATGGATGGGGCCCAGGGCCCTCCTACTCTTAGCAGCCTTGGGACATGTTGCCCTACATGCCAACTGCTTCAACTCCAGCTGTGGCTAAAATGGGCCAATGTACAACTCAGGCCGTTACTTTAGAGGGTACAAGCTCCAAGCCTTGGCAGTTTACATGTGGTGTTGGGCCTGTGGGTACACAGAAGTCAAGAATTGATGTTTGGTAACCTTGGCCTAGATTTCAGAGGACGTATGGAAATATTTGGATGTCCATGCAGAAGTTTGCTTAAGGGATAGGGCCCTCTGGAGAACCTCTGCTAGGGGAGAGTGGAAGGGAAATGTGGGGTGGGAGTCCCAACACAGAGTCCCCACTTGGGCACTGCCTAGTGGAGCTATGAAAAAAGGGTCACCATCCTCCAGACCCCAGAATGGTAGATCCAACAGCTTGTGCCACGTGCCTAGAAAAGCCACAGACACTTAATGCCAGACCATGAAAGCAACCAGGATGGGAGTTGTGCCCTGCAAAGCCACAGGGGTGGAGCTTCCCAAGGCCATTGGAGCCCACTTCCCTGCATCAGCATGACCTGGATGTGAGACATGGAGTCAAACGAGGTCATTTTGGAGATTTAATCTTTAATGACTGCCTATTGGATTTTGGACTCACATGACATGTAGCCTCTTTGTTTTGGTCAATTTCTCCCATTTGGAATGGGTGTATTTACCCGATGTCTGTACCCCTATTGTATTTGGGAAGTAACTAACTTGCTTTTGATTTTACTGGCTCATATGAAGAAGGGACTTGCCTTGTTTTAAATGGGACTTTGGACTGGGGGTTTTGAGTTAATCGACTTTTGAGTTAAGACTTTGGGGGACTGTTGGGAAGATATGATTTGTTTTCAAATGTAAGAACATGACATTTGGGAGTGGCCAGGGACAGAATGATATGGTATGGCCATGTCCCCACCCAAATCTTGTCTTGAATTGTAGCACCCATAAATCTCACATGTCCTGGGAGGGATCCAGAATTATGGGGGCAGGTATTTCCCTGCGTTAGTCTCATGATAGTGAATAAGTCTCACAAGATCTGATGGTTATATAAAGGGGAGTTCCCCTACATACACTCTTTCCTTGCCACCATTTAAGATATGATTTTTTTCCTCCTTCACCTTCTGCCATGATTGTGAGGCCTCCCCACATGTGGAAGTGTGAGTCAATTAAACCTCTTTGCTTTGTAAATTACTCAGTCTCAGGTATGTCTTTACTAGAAGTGTGAGAACAGACTAATACAATGATAGAAGAAAAGAAGAATGAAGGCAGTGTTTTGGCTCCTTAAACATGATTTACAAATCAGGAAGTAAAAAATATGATTATATTTCTTCTTACCCAAATGTTTTAACATTTGAAAATTTTAAGGAAAAATTAGACAGTACCTGAGGAATATGTCATTATCATTGACATTTTAAATAAAATAAAATATATTGTTAATTTCACCTTTTCATATACTCTGTTATTGATATTTTAAAATATTTGCCCCTCTTTTTTCCTGTGAATAAGATTTTCTTGCCTTTTCATTTATTTAGCCATAGAAATTGGTTTAAGTCCATAAAGTATACACTGTAAAGGGCTTTTATTCCAAATGTACTTGAAATTGCAAGTGACAGGTGCAACTATCAGACTCTCTGATAAGACCATGTAGAAATTTAAAGAGACAGCTCCCATAAGCTCTCGGCTACACAAAAGAGTTTCTAAAAAGTTTAATGGAACTGTCTCATAGCTCTTTGCCTTTTAAGCCCAAAGTAGAAATAAATCTTGATTGAAGATACACATAGTTGTGGCTTTTGTCTAACAGAGTGGTTTATAATCTTATATGCAAGAATTCCATGCAATTTTTAAAGGATTGGTGCCATTTTGGACTGAAAGAATAGCAATTGTGCAAAATGAAAAGAGGACTACTCCACTAAATTTCTATGGGTAGAAAGCAGTGTGAAGAACTACTCAGATGCAAATATTTGCATTTTTCATAGAAGAGTAGTGACTCACAGGATAGGACCAAGATTACAGAAGGCAGAGCCAAAAGCCCTAGAGAACTATTCTCAGGGAGACACATGAGTTCTAATCAACAACATTTCATGCTCCCAGAGCATGGAGAATAGGTCGGTATAATAGATGCAGGCTTTTGGTAAATTCAGTATGCAATTATAATTCAAAAAAGTAAACACTTATTAAGTTAGAAATAAATGAGAACTGCCAAGGCCTACCAAAGAATTTCCATAAAAATCTAGAGCAACATCTTAAATATGGGAACAATGGGAACAATTACTTAAAAATAAGGAACAAGTTCACGATATACACTACCACCACATCTATTCTATTTTATTGGCAGTCTTAAGTAGTATAAGAGAAAACAAAAAAAGCAGTTAAGGCCATAAGGAAAGCAAAATTATTAGAGAAAATTTTTATCATTTACATAGAAAATGCAAAAGAATACATAAATCTTACAAAAGAACAGAATATAAAAAGTCAATAGTATTTGAACACATCAGAAACAAACACCTGGAAAAGAAAAATAAAGAAATCATTTTCAATAATTCAAATACAGTACTATTTATAATAAATAATAATAAATCTATCATAAGATATATAAAATATCTACAGGTAAATTAGAAAACTTTTAGAGCTATTGAAAATAATTTTAAAATGCAGAGATATCATATTTATAAAGAGAAAAACCTTATATTACATAAAAATCAATTTTCCCTAAGTGGACCTCCAAATTTAATATAATTTTAATAGAAATGTATGTTTTTTTAATGAAACTTGTTCAGACTGTTATAAAATTTATATAAAAGAATAAAAAGAGCTAATAAATATCCTGGACTCATCTGAATAAGTGAAGGATGAGTAATTTGTCCTATTAAATACCATAAAACTGTAATAATCTAAAAAGTATGTTCAGGATCTAAAAGTAGGATCAGGGATATAAAATATGGCTTATCTGATAAACATGTTAAAAAATATCCAAACATTTATGGAACATTGTTATATGACAGAGATAGTATGCCAGATGGCTGGGTAAAGTTGAAATTGTTTAATAAATAGAGAAGTTGAAATTATTAGAGACTAAGAAACATGGCTAGCCAAGTGAATAAAGACAAAATTAAGTCTCTACCTCATAGAATATAAAAATAGATTCCAGAGGTATTAAGGACTTAAGCTTCTAAGTAGAAAATACAGGTAAATACCTTTTGGACTTTAGAGTGAGAAAAGTTTCTTAAATAAGTAAAAACCACATTGACTGTACAAGAAAAAAAAGGTAAATTTGCATTAAAATTAACAACATTAGTTCATCAAAACACTAGGTCAAATTGGGAGGTGATATCTGTATTAGAGACAACTGCCAAAGCATTGGTATGGAGAATAAATAAAGTGCTTCTACCGGTCAATAAGAAAAGCAAAGTAAAAATTAAACAGAAAATGGTTGAAAGTTAAAAATGGTAATTTTAAAAATAAGATCTATGAATGGCAATAAGCATATAACGAAACAGAATTATTAATGATTGCAAAAATAAAAATCAGAATTGCTGAGATAACGCTTACTTTCATTTGTTTAAAAATAAAAAGAAGGAATTAGACAATAAGTAGTAACCAGAGGATCTTTACACATTGCTGAAGGAAGTGCAAACTGGTGCATTCACTTCAAAAATCAGTTTGGCATTTTTTCCTAAACCAGAACATGGTGAAGAAACTTGATTTCTAAATATAATATCAAGAAAAACCACCCCGTATGTACAACAAAAGATACAAAAATATTCACAGCAGCACTGTTCACACTAGCAAAAACATAAAAATCACTTAAACACTGATGAATAAATTAGGGTATATCACACAATAGAATATTAGAAAATAGTAAAAGTAGAAGTTCTAAGCAATCATATAAATGAGTTTTGGGAAAATATTAAGTTAAGAAAATCCCCAAATATACTTCAATACGGTTTAAAATCAGGTAAATATATGCTTGTTCACAGAGTATCTAAATGCTATAAGAAATTACTAAATGAATGACAAACATAGAATCAGAATAAAGTTTGTTTAGACTGAGGATGGTATGGAAATGGAATATAGAATAAATTTTAAAATTATTTTTAAAAAGAGGGAAATACTTTACATTGCCTGACATTTCATCCTTTGAGAGTATGCCTTACAGTGAACAAGACATAGGGCATTACAAAAAAGGGGGACGGTATTCTCTTATGGATATTGGTTTCCAAGAACCTCCCATGATGTGAGAATCCAGCCAAACAGAATGTGATTCTAGTATATAAAAAATTAGTAATTAGTAGATTCTTATGTTGTGGCACCTTAACTCAAAACAAGCACCTTTTCTGAAACTCATCTGGAGGGCCAGCCACAAGACACCTATATACCCCCAGTTCCCCACCAGGGGTCCCTGGTTTATTAGGAACTGGGCTGCACAGCAGGAGGAGAGTGACATGCCAGCATTATCACCTGAGCTCCACCTCCTGTCAGACCAACAGTGGCAGTAGATATTCAAAAGAGTGTGAACTCTATTGTGAACTGTGCATGCAAAGGATCTAGGTTGTGCACTCCCTATGAGAATTTAATGCTTGATGATCTGAGGTGGAACAGTTTCATCCTAAAACCATCCCACAACCCTGTCCGTGTAAAAATGGTCTTCCATGAAAATGGTCCCTGGTGCCAAAAACATTGGGGACTACTGCCCTACAGGAAGCATTAAACTTATTGTGTGATGGCATCTCATCCAACGGGACAGCTTCCTAAGACATATTTGGTGGTAATTTTTTACTTAAAGTTTTCTTCTTATTAAATTATTAACAAATATGCTCACATTATATTCTAACTTTGTATACATTAACAATTTTGCATTAAATCATTCTAATTTTCTTTACCAAATGTATTTAATTAACTTGAAATGAATTATAATTTTATTTATAAGAAGAGATATCTGTAAGTGATTTTGCCCTACTGACTTGCCCTGCTGCTTTTTTTTTTTTTTTTTTTAAATACATATTTTATTGCATTTTAGGTTTGGGAGTATATGTGAAAAGCATGCAAAATTGTTGCATAGGTACATACACGGCAATGTGGTTTGCTGCCTTTCTCCCCATCACCTATATCTGGCATTTCTCCCCATGTTATTCCTCCACAACTCCCCACCCCCCACTGTCTCTCCCCTAGTTTCCCCACCCAGACCTCAGTGTGTGATGCTCCCCTCCCTGTGTCCATGTGATCTCATTTTTCAACACCTTCCTATGAATGAGAACATGCAGTGTTTGATTTTCTGTTCTTGTGTCAGTTTGCTGAGAATGATGGTTTCCAGGTCCATCCATGTCCCTAAAAAAGACACGAACTCGTCGTTTTTTATGACTGCATAGTATTCCATGGTGTCTGTGTGCCACATTTTCCCTGTCCAGTCTATCATCGGTGGGCATTTGGGTTGGTTCCAAGTCCTTGCTATTGTAAACAGTGCCACAATGAACATTCGTGTGCATGTGTCCTTATAACAGAACGATTTCTAATCCTTTGGATATATACCCAATAATGGGATTGCTGGGTCAAAAGGAATTTCTATTTCTAGGTCCTTGAGGAATCGCCACACTGTCTTCCACAATAATTGAACTAATTTACACTCCCACCAACAGTGTAAAAGAGTTCCTATTTCTCCACATCCTCTCCAGCATCTGTTGTTTCCAGATTTGTTAATGATCGCCATTCTAACTGGTGTGAGATGGTATCCCAATGTAGTTTTCATTTGCATTTCTCTAATGACCAATGACAATGAGTATCTTTTCATATGTTTGTTGGCCTCATATATGTCTTCTTTTGTAAAGTGTCTGTTCATACACTTTGCTCACTTTTGAATAGGCTTCTTTGTTTTTTTCCTGTAAATCTGTTTTACTTCTTCCTGAATTAGGCTTCGGAAGATGCAAGTGTCCAGGAATTTATCCATTTCTTCCAGGTTTACTGGTTTATGTGCATAGAGTTGTTTGCAGTAATCTCTGATGATGGTTTGTATTTCTGTGGAATCTGTGGTGATATCCCCTTTATCATTTTTTATTGCATCTATTTGACTATTCTATCTTTTCTTTTCTATTAATCTGGATAGTGGTCTATTTTGTTGATCTTTATAAAAAACCAGCTCCTGGGTATATTAATTTTTTTAAAGGGATTTTTGTGTCTCTATCTCCTTCAGTTCTGTGTCTCTATCTCCTTCAGTTCTGCTCTGATCTCAGTTATTTCTTGTCTTCTGCTAGGTTTTGAGTTTTTTTTATCTTCTTCCTCTAGCTCTTTCAATTTTGATGATAGGGTGTTGACTTTAGACCTTTCCTTGCTTCTCATGTGGGCACTGATTGTTACATATTTTCCTCTAGAAACTGCTTTAAATCTGTCCCAGAGATTCTGGTACATTATGTCTTTGTTTTAATTGGTTTCAAGGAACATCTTTACTTCTGCCTTCATTTCATTGTTTATCTAGTCAACATTCAGAAGTCAGTTGTTCAGTTTCCATGAAGCTGTGCAGTTCTGAGTTGGTTTCTAAATTCTGAGTTCTAACTTCGTTGCACTGTGGTCTGAGAGACTGTTTGTTATGATCTCCGTTTTTTTTTTTTGTTGTTGTTGTTTTTGTTTTTGCATTTGCTTAGGAGTGATTTACTTCCAATTATGTGGTCAATTTTAGAGTAGGTGTGATGTGTTGCTGAGAAGAATGTACATTCTGTGGATTTGGGATGGGGAGTTCTGTAAAAGTCTATTAGGTTTGCTTGGTCCAGGTCTGAGTTCAAGTCCTGCATATCCTTGTTACTTTTCTGTCTCATTCATCTGTCTAATATTGACAGTGGAGTGTTAAAGTCTCCCATTGTTATTGTGTGGGAATCTAAGTCTCTTTGTAGCTGATTAAGAACTTGCTTTATGGATCTGGGTGTTCCTGTATTGGGTGCGTACATATTTAGAATCATTAGCTCTTCATGTTGCATTGATCCTTTTATCATTATGTAATATCTTTCTTTGTCTCTTTTGATCTTTGTTGGTTTAAAGTCTATTTTATCAGAGACTAGGATTGCAACTCCTGGTTTTTTCTTTTTTTTTTTTTTTGCTCTCCACTTGCTTGGTAAATATTCCTCCATCCCTTTATTTTGAGCCTATATATATCCTTGCATGTGAGATGGAATTCCTGGATAGAGAAAGGGAACACTGCTTGGTTTTGGCTTTTTATTCAATTTACCAGTCTGTGTCTTTTGATTGGGGCATTTAGCCCATTTACATTTAGGGTTAATATTGTTATGTGTGAATTTGATCCTACCATTTTGATTCCAGCTGGTTGTTTTGCCTGTTACTTGATGCAGTTTCTTCATTGTGTCGATGCTTTTTACCATTTGGTACATTTTTGGAGTGGCTGGTACTGGCTGTTCCTTTGTGTGTTTAGTTCTTCTTTCAGGAGCTCTTGTAAAGCAGGCCTGGTGCTGATGAAATCTCTAAGTAACTGCTTGTTCATAAAAGAGTTTCTTTCTCCTTCGCTTATGAAACTTAGTTTGACTGGATATGAAATCCTAGGTTGAAAGTTCTTTTCTTTAAGGATGCTGAATATTAGTCCCCACTCTCTTCTGGCTTGTAGGATTTCTGCTGAGACATTCACTGTGAATCTAATGGGCTTCTCTTTGTGGGTGACCTGACCTTCATCTTTGGCTGCCCTTAGCATTTCCTCCTTCATTTCAACCTTGGTGAATCTGACGTTTATGTGCCTTGGGGTTGCTCTTCTTGAAGAATATTTTTGAGGTGTTCTCTGTATTTCCTGGACTTGAATACTGGCCTGCCTTACTAGGTTAGGGAAGTTCTCCTGGATAATATCCTGAAGAGTGTTTTCCAGCTTGGATTCATTCTCCCCGTCACATTCAGGTATACCTATCAAACGTAGATTAGGTCTTTTCACATAATCCCATATTTCTTGGAGTCTTTGTTCATTTCTTTTTACTCTTTTTCCTTGCCTTCTCATTTTATTTCATTGAGTTGATCTTCAATCTCT